>NW_027397105.1:1760554-1770436 GCF_003265705.2 Callorhinus ursinus | reverse complement strand
TCCTTCCTTCCTTCCTTCCTTCCTTCCTTCCTTCCTTCCTTCCTTCCCTTTCCTTCCCTTCCCTTCCCTTCCCTTCCCTTCCCTTCCCTTCCCTTTCCTTCCTTGCCTAGCGGTCCGTCCTTACCCTCCACTGCCCACCGCGGGAAGGGAGGTTTCTCCCCTCCTTGGTCTTAAGGATTGGTTCCAGCTCCTACTGCTTCCCAGTTTTCCCACTCACCCTTTGGTGAAATTCTTGCAAAAGTCTGTTCTCCCGCTGGCTTCAGTGTGGGTGAGAACTAATGGGAACTGCTGGAATTCCTATTCCTGAGCCCCAGGAGTGGGTAGTAATGGGATGGGGGTGGGAGACAAGTGGGATCCGCTCCCTCACTGTGCTGCCCCCCTGCAGGTCCTACATCGCCAATCGAGTGACTGACAAGCTGACCCCTATCCACGATCGTATTTTCTGCTGCCGCTCAGGCTCAGCAGCCGATACCCAGGCAGTAGCTGATGCGGTCACTTACCAGCTTGGTTTCCACAGGTACTTGTGGGCAGGGGAGGGGCAGGTATCTGCAGGGAGTTGGGACCCAAGGTGCTCAGTGGCCTGACGCCCAGGTCCTGATGCTGTCTTTCCTGTCACTCGCCTCATCCTCTAGCATTGAGCTGAACGAGCCTCCGCTGGTACATACAGCAGCCAGCCTCTTCAAGGAGATGTGTTACCGGTACCGGGAGGACCTGATGGCGGGAATCATCATTGCGGGCTGGGACCCCCAAGAGGGAGGGCAGGTGAGACGCCCCCACCCCACCCCCAGCAGAGCACTGGAGCCAGGCCTTTGAGCCTCTCCCCACCCCAGCCACTTTCTATTATTCTTCCCAGTCTCTACCTCACTTACCATTAACTCCTCCCAGACTGATCCCACTCAGACCGGTGTATGTACGTGTGTTGCCGAAGGACACCTGATGACTCTTCTCCCCCTTCCATCTGGCAGGTGTACTCCGTGCCCATGGGGGGTATGATGGTAAGGCAGTCCTTTGCCATTGGGGGCTCTGGGAGCTCCTACATTTATGGCTATGTCGATGCCACCTACCGGGAAGGCATGACCAAGGAAGAGTGTCTCCAGTTCACTGCCAATGGTGAGAACTTGGGTTTCTGGGCCTGTGAACTCCAACCCGCACGTCCAGGCCACTTTCTCATATCCATTCCTCGTTCCGTGTAGTGAAGCCAGAATCTCACTCTGACCCCAGCTTTCTTCTTTTGTTCACAGCTCTTGCCCTGGCCATGGAGCGGGATGGCTCCAGCGGAGGGGTGATCCGCTTGGCAGCCATCGCGGAATCAGGGGTAGAGCGGCAGGTACTTTTGGGAGACCAGATTCCCAAATTCACCATTGCCACTTTACCACCCCCCTGATGCCTGGAATTCTAGGATACAATGAGAGACACCCCATAGTGACGTAAAATTCAATAAACAGTTTGTCCAAGAGGATCTGCTTTGAGGTTCTTTTCTTGACCTCAAGCCTGTGCTTGTTTGGCCCACTGCTGTGTGTACAAAGCTCTGCTCTGAGCCGAGAGGGAGATAAGCCTTGGCAAGAATGGTTTTCAAACCGCTTTCTCCAGACTGCCTTCCCCCACACTCCCTTTCCTCCACCATACCCAGGTCCTTAGGACACCAAGGTGTGGTTGAAATGGGGGCTCCCACAAATGGCCCACCTCCTTCCCTGCTCAAGCCCAGGGTGGAACTCAGATTCCTGACTGGGACTGGGGTCACCTCCCCTCAGCCTGCCTCCTGCTTGTCGTCATGGCTGGCTACTGACCCAAAGGCCAGAGGACAGCAGATCTCCGGCCCAGACTCGTGGTCCCCTCCCTATACACTCACTTCTGTCACCTCGTCTTGTCAGGAGCAGCAGCATGACTACATTGGCTTTGGGGACAAAGGTGGACCTTGTTTGCAAATAGCGTTTAAGATGAGCGTTGAGCGGGAAAGGGGGCCCCCGGGAGCGCTGTGGGCCAGCCCTGAAAGCCATCGTTCCCACGGGGGTGTGATGCTGAACCTGTATTCAGCCCCTGGGATGGGAGGCTGAGAGTAGACTCCGGGCCCCCAAGGCTATCCCCACTCAAGCCGGGGACCTAGGGGAGCTCAGTGTGCGCATTCACGGTGCCTTAGTTTTTCCTCCACTCTGGGGATAAGGGAACTGTAGAAACCATGTTGGAAAACATGGTTCTAGAATACGGTCCTGCCCTGGAGGGTTTTGGAGGTTACAAGTGAGGCTTCCTTAAGGAGGTGGGAGGTCTTGGATTAAATAAAGAGCAGAGAAGGACTTCCGATCCCAAAAATGTCCCTCAAACTTAAAATAACCCATAGAGAGGGGCACCTGGGTGGCTCAGTCAGTTAAGCGTCTGACTCTGGATTGTGGCTCGGGTCCTGATCTCAGGGTCCTGGGGAGGAGCCCCGTGTCCCCCCCCCCCCCCCCCCCCTCCGCGGGGAGTCTGCTTCAGGATTCTCCCTCCCTCTGTCCCTCCCCGCCCCCCCCAACCTGCTTGCTCACACTCTCTTTCTCTAAAAAATAAATAAATAGATCTTTAAAAAAAATAAATAACCCATAGAGAACTTTTGACTTTTCTGCAAAACCTGTTTACCCAGTCCTCCCTCCCTCAAGGCATCTTCGCTTCCTCTGTTCCCCGCACTCTGCAATGAGCCGGACAGTAGGTCCTAAAAACTCCGTCTGCTTCCTGCCATTTCCGTAAGCGGTGTGACATTAATTTCAGCGGTATGACATAGTGATTCGACAACTGCACTGTGCTCAGTGCACGCCCATCATGACTTGCCCGCCGGATGGCAGTGGCCCGGTGCCCTCCTGCAACCTTTTCCACAGAGCGACCGGAATGGTCTTTCCATGTAAGTGAGAGCGTGTCGTCCCCTGCTTGACCTTCCTCGATGTCTCACCAGCCCGTCTGGGATAATATTTTAGCTCCTCACCGTGGCCCAGCTGCCCCAACAGGTCCCCCCAACGGTGACCCTCTCGTCACTGGCTCTTTTCCTCTTCCCTAGGACCTCAGGGGTTTCGCACTCACACTTCCTGTTTTTCCTGCTCAGGACTCATCCTCCCTGATTTTTTTTTTTAAATAAACTTTTTTTTTTTTTTTTTTTTACAAGCATCTCCCCCCCCCCTGTGGCGCTTGAACTCACGGCCCCGAGATCAGGAGTCACGTGCTGTACCGACGGAGCCAGCCAGGCGCCCCATAAAATAAACTTTTTTAGAGCGGTTTTAGGTTCACGACAGAACGGAGCGGAGGTTTCCTGGCCGCCCCGCCGGCCCTCACATGCGCTCTGCCTCCCCCACTGTCAACATCTGTCAGAAACAGCGAATCCACACGACACGGGGGTTCCCAATTTTCACTTGGCTCCTTGCCACTCGGGTCTCAGCTCAAATGCCACCTTATCAGCAGCTCCTCCCTGACTACCTTGGGGTTCCAGAAGCGCCCCCTCCATCCGGCTCCCGCAGTACCATGTAATTTGCTCCGGAGCAGCGTTCACCGCGCTCTCTCCTGGCTCGTGTGTTTGTTTACTGTCTGTGAGAAGGGCAGGCGCTCTGCTTGGTCCACCGATGTGTCCTCACTGCCCGCCGGGGAGTAACGAATGTGCTCCCTCGCCTCACCCCCAGGCCTGCCCGGCCTCCAGCCCCCAACAGCTCACCGCCCTCCACTCTGAGCTTGACCTCGGCACACCCCACGCCCGCTTCTGCAGGCCCCACCTGGGCTCCCCGTGAGATCAGCTGCGTCATATTCACCAGCCCCGCGCCCCCTCCCCTATGTGCCTCCCTTCCCACCTCGGCCCCAGGCACCAGCCCCTAACCACCACCTCCTCCCCGCGCCCCCCCGCCCCAACATGCACACATGCACACAACACTGGGCAACTCTGAGTGTATTTGACAACGAGGTCATGAGGGACGGGGTCCAGATGGATCACAGAAAGACTGGGGAGGGAAGGTTGCCAAGCTTCCTGGAAGTTCAGCCCCTGGTTGTCCCCGTCACATGGTGGAGTCGTTGGCGGACGTCACATGGTGGAGTCGTTGGCGGATGCGAGGTCGTGCAGCTGGTGGCGGAAGGAGAGTCGGGCTTTCCGGCTGAAGTAGGCGCCAGACCCCAAGGACGGTACCCCTCCCTCGGCCACGATGGGGGCCGGGCCGGGATCTGGATCTGGAGGGACGGCGGGATCCAGGCCTGCAAGGGAGATTGGAGGAGGAAGAAGGCCGTTGTGGGCCAGCGCTCTCCTTCCTTCCCTGCAGCGAGGAGGGAAGAGGCCAGGCAGGGCCCTGGGGCAGGGAGAGGGGTCGCAGAGAGAGAGCAGGGCTGCTTTCACTGGCCTGCGACCTACACGTGGTCACCGGGCCTCACACGCGCAAGGGCCCCCGTGCTCGCCCCCCGTGCTCGCCGGGATGCTCTGCTGTCACTGGAAGGTGTTAACAATTTTTTTTTTAACCAGGGGGCTTCGCTTCCTCATTTTGCCTCGGGCAGTCCTATGGAGAAGTCCACCTCCCACCCAGGGAAACAGACGATTCCGTTCCCTTCACTGCTTTGAACCTTTACCTTTCTCCCCAGAGTGAGCGTGCCCACCCGTTTTCCTCGGTCTACCCCCCGCCCCGTACCTGCTCCTCTTGCAGTCCCCCGCTGTCTCCGGCACCCACACCACGGGAAACACCATGCCCCCTTGAGACCCATCTCGACAGTGGAGGCGACCGGGATGCTGGGAACGGCCAGGAGGGCCCCAGGAGGAGGGGTGTGGCTTCCAAGCCCCCCCACTGCGGGCCCAACTACCACTTAGCCTCAGACCGCCTGGTGATTACAGGCGCCAGGGGATGGAAGGAGGAGAGGGAGGAGGAAAGAGGTGGACGGGCGCCCCATCCAAACACCTACCCTTCTGTGCCCCCCTTCAGTTGGGGCGCTCTCTGGTCGGCAGGGAGAAGCAGGAGGATGCTGGGAGGGGTGGATGGCAGAGACCGACGCCAAGGGGCTGGGACACACGGACGCATCGCGGCAAGGGCCGACGACTCAGTCCCAGCCTGGACACTGCTGGGGGTTCATGTGTATTCTGGAATGAGAATCCAGAATGCCCAAGATGTAAGAGTTTAGAGAACGGTCTATTTTTGTAGAAGGAGACATTGTGCAGGGCGGGGAGACGTTCGGTTCTCACTGAACAGCCCGGTAGCTCTTGTACCCTTCTCGGAAGATGGCTGTCGTTGATTCACGAGGCTGTCCCAGGCAGATTCAGGGGACTTGTACACGTTACCTTCTTTCATCTTGCCCACGATCCTTGGAGAGGCGCGTTATTACCGTCCTGCTTCCACAGCTGAGGAGCTGGAGACACGGAGATCCTTCGGCAACTTGCCCAACGTCACGCAGGCAGTTAGAGCTGGAACTTCTTACCCCTGCCAGGCTGACCCCGTCCACTCTGAACCCCATGGGGTGACCTTCAGGCACTGATGCCCTCAGCCAGGCCTGGGGGGGCAGGAGCGCCCGCGGCAAGGACCCTGAACGCCCCCAGCCCGGGAGGGCTGTGCGAATGTGATCCCACCCTTCCCTGAGGGTATCCTCTACTGTCTGACTTAGAAATCTGTTTCATGGGGCGCCTGGGTGGCTCAGTCGTTAAGTGTCTGCCTTCGGCTCAGGTCATGATTCCGGGGTCCTGGGATCGAGCCCCGCATCGGGCTCCCTGCTCCGCGGGAAGCCTGCTTCTCCCTCTCCCACTCCCCCTGCCTGTGTTCCTGCTCTCCCTATCTCTCTCTCTGTCAAATAAATAAATAAAATCTTAAAAAAAAAAAAAGAAATCTGTTTCATATTTCTAAAACAACTTGATGGAAGCACAAATCTCCATGCACGTGAATACACACATCTGCGTACAGTTCTAGGAGTCTTAACAAGTGTATACACCCAGGGAATAAACCACCCCAGTCAAGATACTGGACGTTTCCATCACCAACTCCCCTTAACGTGCTTTGCTGTCAACCTGTCCCCTCCCCCAGCCACAGGCGCCCACTGATCTCGGTTCAATCCGTAGAGATCAGCTCTGCCGGTTTCAGAACTTTATATGAATGAATCGTACAGTGTTAACTTTCTTGCGTCTGTCCGGTTTCTGCCGGCATAACGGTTTTGAAATTCACCCAGGTTGTATGTATTTGCAGTTTCCTTGTGTTTTTTTGTAATGACCGTTTTATTGATATAAATGACATACCATAAAATTCACCCTTTAGGAGCTTTTCATCACCCTCAAGAGACCCGGCGCCCCTTGCCTGTCGCCCGCCTGTTCCCTTCCTCCCCGGCTGGGGGCCACCACTAACCTACCTTCTGTTTCTATGGATGTCGTATGAATGAACTCCTACACTATGTGGTCCTTTGTGTCTGACTTCTTTCACCGAGCATCCTGTTTTCAAGGTTCGTCCCTGTTGTAGCACATGTTCGTACTTTATTCCTTTTTACAGCTGAGTAGTATTCCGCTGTGCTACACCACATTTTGGGTATCCATTCATTAGTTCTTTTTTTTTTTTAAGATTTTATTTATTTTTGTTGTTTAAAGATTTTATTTATTTATTTGAGAGACAATGAGAGAGAGAGAGAGCACGTGAGAGGGGGGAGGGTCAGAGGGAGAAGCAGACTCCCCGCTGAGCAGGGAGCCCGATGCGGGACTCGATCCCAGGACTCTGGGATCATGACTTGAGCCGAAGGCAGATGCTTAACCGACTGAGCCACCCAGGTGCCCCTCCATTCATTAGCCGATGGACACTGGGCTGTTTCTCCGGTTTGGCTATTTGAATACCACTACGAACTTATTTCATTGAGCATTATAACCTCCAGATCCATCCATGTTGTTGCAAGTGGCAAGATCTCATTCTTTTTTATGGTTAATATTCCTCTGTGTGTGTGTGTGTGTGTGTGTGTTTGTGTGTGTGTGTGTACCACATCTTTACCCATTCATCAATCCATGGACAAATGCTTGTAAATAACACTGCTATAAACATAGGGGTACATATATCTTCAAATTAGTGTTTTCATTTTCTATGGGTAAATACCCAGGAGTGAAGTTACTGGATCATGTGGCATAGCTCTGCTTTCAGTTTTTTGAGGAACCTCCATACTGTTTTCCATAGTAGCCGCACCAATTTACATTCCCACCAACAGTGCACGAGAGTTCCTTTTCCTCCACATCCTCACCAATACTTGTTATTTTTTTAAAAGATTGTATTTATTGGGCGCCTGGGTGGCTCAGTTCGTTAAGTGACTGCCTTCGGCTCAGGTCGTGATCCTGGAGTCCCGGGTTCGAGTCCCGCATCGGGCTCCCTGCTCAGCGGGGAGTCTGCTTCTCCCTCTGACCCTCTTCCCTCTCGTGCTCTCTATCTCTCATTCTCTCTCTCTTAAATAAATAAAATCTTTAAAAAAAAAGATTGTATTTATTTATTTGAGAGAGTGAGAGAGAGCATGAGAGGGGAGAGGGTCAGAGGGAGAAGCAGACTCCCTGCTGAGCAGGGAGCCTAATGTGGGGCTCAATCCCAGGACCCTGGGATCATGACCTGAACCCAAGGCAGTTGCTTAACCAACTGAGCCACCTAGGCGCCCAATGCTTGTTATTTCTTATCTTTTTTATATTAGCCGTTCTGACAGGTATGAGGTATCTCACTGTGGTTTTTATTTACATTCCCCTGATGGTGAGTGATGTTGAGCATCTTTTCATGTGTCTCTTGGCCATTTGTACATGTTCTTTAGGAAAATGTCTATTCAGGTCCTCTGCCCATGTTTAAATCAGATTGTGTTTTTTGGTGTTGAGTTGTATAAGGTGTTTTTGTTTGTTCATTTGTTTTTGTTTTTTTTTTTTTTAAGCAGGATCCACGCCCAGCATGGAGCCCAACACAGGGCTTGAACTCATGACCCCAAGATCAAGACCTGAGCTGAAATGAAGACTCAGACACTTAACCAACTGAGCCACCCACACGCCCCATAGAAGTTCTTTATAGATTTTGGATACTAACCCTTTACTGGATCTGTCTTTTGCAAATATATTCTCCTATTTAGTAGGTTGTCTTTTAGTTTTGTTGTTTCCTTCACTGTGCAGAAGCTTCTTATTTTGAGGAAGTCCCATTAGTTTATTTTTGCTTTTTTTCCCCTTGCCTCGGGAGACGCATCTAGAAAGAAGTTGCTACAGCGGATGTCAGGGACCCTACCGTCTGTGCTTTCTTAGGCAGTGAGGTCTCTGACCTCAGGCCTCACATTTAGGTCCTTCATCCAGTTGGAGTTTATTTTTGTGCTTGGTGTGAGAAAGTGGTCCAGTTTCCTTCTTTTTTTGCACGGAGCTGTCCAGTTTTTCCAGCACCATTTATCAAAGAGACCGTCTTTTTCCCACTGGATATTCTTGCCTCCTTTGTCGTGAATTAATCGACCGTACAGGTGTGGGTTTATTTCTGGGCTCTCTATCCTGTTCCATTGATCTATATGTCTATTTTTGTGCAAGTGCCATGCTGTTTTGATTATATACTCAACGCTTAACATTTTTTTGAGGAACTGTCTTCCCAGGTGGCTGCACCATTTTACACTTTGTTTGCTGTGATTGCTGAGTAACAGTACATTACCACAAATTAATCAAAATCAAAAACTTCTCTTTAAAATGCACCATTATTTTATTTTTTATTATCTTTTTTTTTAAGATTTTATTTATTTATTTGACAGAGAGAGACACAGTGAGAGAGCGAGCACAAGCAGGGGGAGTGGGAGAGGGAGACAGGGAGCCCGATGCGGGGCTCGATCCCAGGGCCCCGGGATCATGACCTGAGCTGAAGGCAGACGCTTAACCATCTGAGCCACCCAGGCGCCCTATTATTATCTTTTTAAAAAGATTTTATTTATTTGACAGAGAGAGAGCATGAGCAGCAGAGGGAGAGGGAGAAGCAGACTTCCTGGGGAGCAAGGAGCCTGATGCGAGACTTGATCCCAGGACCCTCAGACGCTTAACCGACGGAGCCACCCCAAAGCGCCATTATTTTAAACACACATGCCCCGTTCAGTGAGAAAGTGTTTGTGATACATGTATCTGATAAAGGATTTGCATCCTAAATATAGGGGTGCCTGGCTGGCTCAGTTGGTAGAGCCTGCCACTCTTGATCTCAGGATCCTGAGTTCAAGCCCCCTTGGGTGTGGAGCCCACCTAAAAAAATTAGAAAATAAAATAAAAATACAAATTATATTAAAAACTCGTAATTCAATGATAAGACAACATGTTTTTTTTTTTAATTAGCAACAGACCAGAACACTTTGCAAAAGATATACAAATGGCCAATAAGCACATGAAACATGGTCAACATCATGAAGCATCAGAGAAATGCAGATAAAACTGCAGTGATTTACTACTTTACGCTCATTAGAATGGCTAACCCTGAAAAGATGGACAGCGTCAAATGCTGGCCATGCTGTGGGACAACTGGAACTAACATCCCTCGATTGGGGCGATGCAAAACGGAACTCCCATTTCGGAAACCAGTTTAGCAGTTTCTTGTAAAGTTAAAATACACTTCTTACACGACCCAGCAACTCCACGCCTAGCTATTTACCCAGGAGCAAGGAAAACGCATATGCACACAAGGACTTAGGCAGGAATGTTTATGGAAGCCCTATCGCAACAGACTATAAACAACCCAGATGTCCCTCAAAAGGAGAGATAAGGAAATCTGCATTTAAAAAAGAGGGCATATTTTGCCTTTTACAGCCTAAGAGGTTCCAGGCTCCCCGCTGGACTGTCAGTCCCCGGGGAGCGGGGAGCTCGCTCACGGCGGTTCGCGCAGAGTCCGGCCCGGGGCCAGTGCGCGGGAGACCGTGCACAAGAGCAAGCTCGCAGGCCGGTGCACACTCCCGAGCCTGGGGCCGCCCTCC
>NW_027397105.1:1742464-1760154 GCF_003265705.2 Callorhinus ursinus | reverse complement strand
GAGGGGCCGAGGAGGGGCGTCGCGGAGGGCCCGCACCCGGGGGGGGAGGCGGGGGTGGCGCTCGGGGCCGGCGGGGCTGCGGACTCAGCTGCACGCCGAGATTTCGGGGTTTCCCTCCCCGGCGGGGCGCGCAGACTTCCTCATTCCCGCGGGACCCCCTCTTGCCGCCGGCCGGGCCTGGGGCCCAGGTTCGGGGCCCAAGCGGGCCTGACGGGAGTTCCTGGGCGCGCCGGGTCCGGGCCGGGAGGCGGGGCTGAGGGATTCTGGATGCGGGACCCGGGTACCGGATGGAGGTCAGAGGCGGGTCCGCGGGGCGTTGCAGACTGACGGGGAAGAGGGGCTCCCGTGGGAGGTGGAGGAGCGTGGTGGGGGGGGGGGTTGCTGCAGGGCCGAGCACCTCCCTGAGGCCTCCCCATGCTCCTAGGATGGCGGAGACCCCCTCGAGCCTCTTCCCCTCTGGGGGCGACCTGGACTCCAGCCAGTTGCATATGGAGCCCGATGAGTTGGACACTCTGAGGGAGGGAGAGGACCCAGGTACGCAGGGAGCGCGGCAGGAGGGCGGCAGAGAGCTCCCAGGGTCCACACTCTAACACTTTCTCTCCTCCTAGCTGACCGGATGCACCCCTTTCTGGCCATCTACGACCTGCAGCCTCTGAAAATGCACCCCTTGCTGTTCGCCCCTGGGGTCCCGGTCACGGCCCAAGTGGTGGGCACTGAAAGATACACCAGTGGATCTAAGGTGGCTGGGCGGGTGCCAGGGAGCTGGGCAAAGGGAGGGCTGCGAGCCAGCGAGTGGACCACCACTCAGTGCCTCCCACCCCCAGGTGGGGACCTGCACCCTGTATTCTGTCCGCTTGACGCATGGCGCCTTTACCTGGACGACCAAGAAGAAGTTCCGTCATTTCCAGGAGCTGCATCGGGACCTCCTGAGACACAAAGTCTTGATGAGCCTGCTCCCTCTGGCGCGGTAAGGGGACCCATCTGCTTCCTGTCAAGGGCAGGCGCTGCCACCCTGGGGCAGGCAGCTCGGGCTTCCCCTGCCCCAGCCCCCATCCCTGCTTTCTGCCTGTTGCCTTCCCCCCCAGCCCACATCTTCTCCTGTCCCAGCTACTTTCCTGCCCCAGCTCTGGCTGCCGCACCCCCTCCCCTGACCCCCGTTACCAGGAAACCTTCCCATCCCGGCTCTCCCTGTCCGTGGTTGGGTGCCAATAGCTCAGCCTGGCTGGATGCCCAAAATGCCCTTGGCAGCCTCCCTCCTTTTCTTGTCTCTGTTCTGAGGATCGGGGGCCTTCTGCCAGCCTCCAGGCCTCCCCCAGGATCCCATCTCTAGTGCTGCAGGAATCCAGGCTCTTCCGTGACCCTCCCCTCCCCCATCTCGTCCACAGCTTTGGTGTGGCCCACCCTCCAGCCCAGGAGGCCACCAACCGAGAGATACCCTCTCTGCCCCGAGTGGGTCCTGAGGGCTCCACCAGACATGCGTCCAGCAAACAGGTGCGACCAGACCCCAGGTCTGCCGGGAAGGCATGTGCTGTGCAAAATGGCTCTGGTCCCATCTGCCTTTGTCTCTCACTCCTGCTTCAGAAGTACCTGGAGAATTACCTCAACCGCCTCCTGACCATGTCTTTCTACCGCAACTACCACGCCATGGTAAGGCCCCAGGGGCTGGATGCTTGTGCTGTTTTAGGTGGAGCAGTATCAGCAGACCCCGGGCGGCAGAGGCCCCGGTCCGCTGAAAGCCAGAGTCTCTCCTCTGAGCCGTTGTCTTCCTCTGCAGACAGAATTCCTGGAAGTCAGTCGGCTGTCCTTTATCCCAGACCTTGGCTCCAAAGGACTGTGAGTGTCCAGCACCCTGTCACCCAGTGGCCGCAAACCTGTGGATCTCTCCCTGCAAAGGAGGATGGGGAAAGAATTGCAGGGAGTGGGCAGGTGGGGGGGCCGGTGGGGGGCTCTGGATTCCTTTCGGGGCATCTCCTCCTGATTTTCCCCACAGGGAAGGAGTGATCCGGAAGCGCTCCGGGGGCCACAGAGTTCCTGGCCTCACGTGCTGTGGCCGAGACCAAGTTTGTTACCGCTGGTCCAAGAGGTGGGTCCCAGAGCAGAGCCCCTGAGCCGTGGGGCGGGGGGCAGGGGTGAGGAAGGAGATCCCAAGGGCCGGGAGGAACGGACGGAGCCCTTCCGCTCCAGGTGGCTGGTGGTGAAGGACTCCTTCCTGCTGTACATGTGCTTGGAGACGGGCACCATCTCCTTTGTTCAGCTCTTTGACCCTGGCTTCGAGGTGCAGGTGGGGAAAAGGAGCACAGAGGCACGCTACGGGGTCAGGATCGACACCTCCCACAGGTAAGGCCTCCTGGTGTGGACGGACACCGGACACCGGACACCGAGGGGAAGGAAAGGAAGGATTTCCAGCCCCTGGAGCTGGCCTTGATTTGGAACCAGGGAACTGGTCTGGCACATGCCTGCGAGTGCTCTTAGCACCTGGGCCTGGGCAGGGGGTGTTGGGGGGGGAGTAGAAGCCTCAGACAGCGACTCCTGATAGAAAAGAAAAGGCACTCCACTCATTCATCCATTGATTCATCCATTCATTCATTCATCCACCAAACGTGAGAGCCTGGTGCAAATTTCAGCACCAGCGACCCAACTGTGACCCAACTGTGCCCCAACTGTGCCCTGCCCCGCCCCGGGCGGGAGTCAGGAATGAGGGACTAAGGCAGGAAGTGGGAAAGAGGGGACAACCGGAGAGGGGAGGTGTCTGGGCAAGGCCAGGGACGTGAAGGGGGAGGGCTGAGGTCCCCCTCGTTCTTCCCGCTCAGGTCCCTCATTCTCAAGTGCGGCAGCTACCGGCAGGCACGGTGGTGGGGCCAGGAGATCACCGAGCTGGCCCAGGGCCCAGGCAGAGACTTCATACAGCTACACCAGCATGACAGCTATGCCCCGCCCCGGCCCGGGACCCTGGCCCGGTGGTGAGACACTGACGTCCCTTCGGAGCCAGTCCGGGGGCTTCGGGACCCACCTGGTGTTTTCTGAGTCCTCGATCCGCTTCTATGTCCCCGGACCCCTTCTTGACTTCAGTACCCACCCCTTTGGCTTCTCTGGTCTCCTTGGCCATCTGACCTCTAACCACACTGATACCTAATTCCCTCTGACCTCTCTGACCCTCGCACTCGCTAATCTCCTCTGACCCTGACCGCTCTCTCCTCCTGTGACCTTTTCAACTGCCCTTTCCCACGCTGTCTCTTTCTGTGCCTTAGGATCTCTTCAAAACTCTCTGGTTCATACATTCATTCAGTAAACGTTTTCTAAGCACCTACTGTGTGCCAGGCCCAGTGGCAGGAGGAATAAGACAGCCCAGTAGGTGATACAGTCACGAAGCAATGGCGAGTTGCCATTCTGGAGGTAGATACGGAGCCCGGGGGGCGGGGCTCGTGTGGGGACCTCAGGATGCGCTTGCAGGAGACAGCATCCTCGAGGACCAGGACGGCCCCGTGCCCGGAAGCTGGAAGTAGCCTGGCGTGTTTGGGAACCGCCAGAACTGACCCTTGCGGTGGGGGAGGGGGGAGAAACAGCCAGAGAAGGGGGGGCGGGGCCTGGCTGAGCTCCCCATACTGAGCCGAGGCAGCTGAACCTCATCACAGGCAGGAGGGAGTCAGGGAAGCCTTGTTTTCTTGAAGATGCTGTGGACATTTATTATTTTAAAGATTATTTATTTATTTATTTATTTATTTATTTATTTAACAGAGATAGAGAGCATAAGTAGGCAGAGTGGCAGACAGAGGGAGAGGGAAAAGCAGGCTCTCCGCCGAGCAGGGAGCCCGACATGGGGCTCGATCCCAGGACCCTGGGATCATGACCTGAGCCGAAGGCAGCCGCTTAACTGACTGAGCCACCCAGGCGCCCCTATTTATTTATTTTTTTGGGGGGGGTTAAACAGAAAGATGCTGCTATCCGATTTTATTTTATTTTTTTCCTTTAAATTTTTTATTGTTATGTTAATCACCATACCTTACATCATCAGTTTGTGATGTAGTGTTCCATAATTCATTGTTTGTGTGGACATTTATTTTTTAACACCAGAACTAACAGCTGATACTTCCGGAGTGCTTACTGTGCGCTGGGAACTGTCTGAAGTGTTTTACGTGTGTTATTAAGTCCTCACGCGAACCCTGTGAGGCAGGTACGGTTGTCTCCATTCTACAGATGGGAACACTGAGGCAGGGAGCGGTTGAGGAACTTGCCCAAGGTCACACAGCCTGTAAACCGTGGAGCTGGGATTCAAATCCGGGCAGGCTGGGCCAAGACCCCGCTCTTCATCATCACACTAGACTATTAGCTATTAGAAAGTCAAACAAGGGGCGCCTGGCTAGCTCAGGGCGGGGAGTGTGCGACTCTTGATCTCACGGTCGTGAGTTTGAGCCCCACGTTGGGTGTAGAGAGTGCTTCAAAAGAGAAAAATCTCAAAAAATACATAAACGAAATAAAAAGTCAAACAACACGGAAGCATATTTTTTTAAAGATTTTATTTATTTATTTGAGAAAGCACAAAAGAGAGCAAGCATGCACAGGGGAGGGGCCGAGGGAGAGGGAGAAGCAGACTCCCCACTAAGCAGGGAGCCGGACGTGGGGCTTGATCCCAGGATCCCGGGACCATGACCTGAGCTGAAGGCAGACGCTTAACCGACTGAGCCACCCAGGAGCCCTGGTTATTTCTCATCTTAAACGATGCTGCAGTGAACACAATCTTTGCCTAAGCGTTTAATAGGATGCATTCCTAGAAAGAGAACGACTGTGCATTTAATGGTATTAAAGAGTATGTGTGTTTGATATTCTGATAGATAAGGCCAAACTGACCTCTAAAAATGCTATAACCAATGTATATTCCCGTAGTCGAGGAGAATACTCACTTCCCCACATGCTAATATTGAAAGTTGCCAGTGATCTTTATTTTTGCTAACCTCGTGGATTAAACACGTTATTTCATCTTAATATCACTTTCCTTCTTCACTAGTGAGATTGAACATCTTTTCCTATGAATGACCATTTTAATTTCCCCTGTGAACTGTCAGTTCTTACTCTTTGCTCACTTTTCAGTTTGCTCATGTGTCTTTTTCTTACTGATTTGTTGGAACTCTTTACGTATGATGTATTAAACCTTCCAATCGTTAGTCATCTTTCGTTTACTGTGTCTTTTGTGATTTTTAATTTTATTTAGCTTACACTGGCAAGTTTGTCCCACTTTGATACATGGGATAATACCATCTGACTGCTATGATCTTTGACCCTGCTGTCTTGTCACCTCTGATCCATGACTGTCCTCTGGTCTTCACTCTCCAGAGCTTTCTGGCTTCTAACTCCCCTGACCTCCTTGGCTTGGCCTCCTCCCCAGGTTTGTGAATGGGGCAGGTTACTTTGCTGCCCTGGCAGATGCCATCCTACGAGCTCAAGAGGAGATTTTCATCACAGATTGGTGGTGAGTAAGGGAAAAGCTCAAACAGGAAGGGGCAGGATAGGGCCTGCAGGGGGGGATCAGCTTACGGGCCAGCAGAGGGAGGGGCCGGGCCGGGGAGGAGTGGCTGGTTGCTGGGGCTTCGCTTGCCTCTCACCTCTCCTGCCCCAATGCCAGGTTGAGTCCTGAGATTTACCTGAAGCGTCCGGCCCATTCAGACGACTGGAGACTTGACATTATGCTCAAGAAGAAGGCGGTGAGAGCCGTCAGGCTGGAGGGGAGGCGTGTGGGAGTGGCCTGTGCGGGGAGGTTGGTTAGAAGGGACTGCTGCGTGGGAGAAGGTCGGGAATCTGAGGCTTCCCTCTTCATGCCCCTCCTGTACCTGGTATAGACTTCTCTCCCGGCACCCATCACACTCTGTTGTCTTACGTGGGGGTGTACGTGTCTTGTCTTTCTCACTGGACGAATATGGCTAGTTTCAGTACAAGGCACGGTATCTGCCATGTTGGGGGTATCCGTAGATGTTAATGGACGGACAGACGGATGATGGCGAGTGGGGGCCAGTGGACGGATGGATGATGGGAAGGGGGACAGATGGAAGGATAGGCAGTCGGAAGGGGGTGCCAGCAGGAGGGGGGTGGATGATGGGTGGTATATCAGGGGGTGAGGAAATGGTCGGGAACATGGGTGGACAGATACTGATAGGCAGGTGAGGAGCTATGTGGATAGATGAGCAGGTGAACAGGCAGTTTGCCCATTGCCGAGTTGGGTGTGAGCACCATAGCAGGGTGTGAGCGCGGAGGCTCCCCAGGCTGAGTGGAGGTCCACACAGGAACCCCGAGCATGGGACGGGGTTTGGGAGGGTAGAAAGGGGCTGTCGTGCGAGATCTGAACCCCTCCCCACCCTCACCACCAGGAGGAGGGTGTCCGTGTGTCCATCCTACTGTTTAAGGAAGTGGAGTTGGCCTTGGGCATTAACAGTGGCTATAGCAAGAGAGTTCTAATGCTGCTGCACCCCAACATAAAGGTGACTCGGGCGTCAGAGACCCCCACACCAACCACGGCCCTCCCCCTCCCCCCCAGGCTTCCCCACTCCTTCTCCTTCCATCTTCCCGGCCTCCCTCCCAGTGCCTCCTGTCTTCTCTCACTGAAGCCCACCCTCGTGAATCCCCCACACCTGCTGCAGGTCATGCGCCACCCGGACCAGGTGACCCTGTGGGCCCATCACGAGAAGCTCCTGGTCGTGGACCAAGCAGTGGCCTTCCTGGGGGGGCTGGACCTCGCCTACGGCCGCTGGGATGACCTGCACTACCGCCTGACTGACCTCGGGGACCCCTCTGGACCAGTGGCCCCACAGGTAATCCCCTAGGCCTTGCTGAGCTCCCCGAAACACAGCCTCGACGCACACCCCCTAACCTCTCCAGTCGTTCCAGGCGCTGCCCACATCGGGGTTTCTCTTTCTGGGGCCCCGGGAAGGTGCTTCGGAGTAGACCGAGTCCCTCCCCCGCCCCCACGCCCGCCCCCCCCCCGCCCCCCGCTCCTCGAGGATAGTGAGTGCTGCCGAAGGGGGGGCCCAGGTCCGACCCTCTCCGTCTCACTCTTACTCTCTGTGTCTCTCTGTCTCGCAGTCCTTCGGTGCTCCTCTCTCCTCTTTGGCCCTGGCTTTGTATGGCCCCCCGTGACCTCCCCTTGCCCCTGGCTTGGGTGTGTTCCCCTACAGCGTCCCACCCTGGGCTCCGACACTCCAGGAAGCCCAGACCTCTCGCAAAACCAACTCTTCTGGCTGGGCAAAGACTACAGCAATCTTATCACCAAGGACTGGGTGCAGCTGGACCGGCCTTTTGAGGGTGAGGGTCCCCTCCTCCAAAGCCCCCAAGAGCGGGGAGTGGGGCAGACGTCCGGGTCGGGGCTGTGAACAGGATGAGCCGGGTCAAGGATAACGCGGCCTTCCCTCTGCTCGGCTCCTTGTCTCCCTGCCCCAAGTGTCCCCAGGAGACCATCCCTGACCTCGCCCCTGATTCTCCCGGGACCCCCAGATTTCATTGACAGGGAGACCACACCGCGGATGCCGTGGCGGGATGTTGGGGTGGCCGTGCACGGTCTCCCCGCCCGGGACCTGGCTCGGCATTTCATCCAGCGCTGGAACTTCACCAAGGTGCTCACTCCGCCCTGGGGGGGGCTGGAGGTGGGGAGGAGCCACCTCCCACTGACTGCGATCCCTCCACCTCAGATGACCAAGGCCAAGTACAAGGTACCCATGTACCCCTACCTGCTGCCCAAATCCAGCAGCACAGCAGACCAGCTCCCCTTCACGCTCCCAGGGGGGCAGTGCGCCACGGTGCAGGTGAGCCTCCCCGTTTCAACCTGTCCTCACCTCTCCCTCCCTTCAGCCCACTGCCGCAGATCTGAGAGCCTCCCACACCTGAGGTCAGGAGCCACCTCACGTTCCCTGTCCCGCCCCCCACCCCCCAGGTCTTGCGCTCTGTGGACCGCTGGTCAGCAGGGACTTTGGAGAATTCCATCCTCAATGCCTACCTGCACACCATCAGGGAGAGCCGGCACTTTCTGTATATCGAGGTCTGACGGGGCGTGGGGGTGGGGCAGAGAAGGGAGGGGGCGTCGGAGGAGATGGACTGAGGATAGCAGTGGGGTCAGTCCTGCAGGGCTGGTGAGGCTGGGCCTGGGGAGGTGTGCAAGCCCAGGCCCCGGTCGGGGAGCCTCGGGGAGGCGCTGGCGCCAGAACGGAGGGCAGAGGGTAGGGGGCAGCGGCCTGGCGGCTGATGCCTGTCTTTGGTCCCTGCCCCAGAATCAGTTCTTCATTAGCTGCTCAGATGGGCGGACTGTTCTCAACAAGGTGGGCGACGAGATTGTGGACAGAATCCTGAAGGCCCACAAGTAAGGTGGACTGGCCAGAGGATGGGTCTGTGGGCGTGGTTTAAGCCTCTGGAGGGGCGGGGCTTGGGGCTGGCCCTGCTTCTGACTCCGCCCCCTTCCCCAGACGCGGGCAGTGCTTCCGAGTCTACGTGCTTTTGCCCCTGCTGCCCGGTTTTGAGGGTGACATCACTACAGGTGGTGGGAACTCCATCCAGGCCATTCTGCACTTCACCTACAGGTGACCCCCCCCCCATGGCCATCCACCGGTGCCCCTGTCCTGACTCTGTCCCGATCCTTTCCTGCTGGACTTTTGAGGTCCACCTTTCTCCTGACATCCCCCAACCCCCTCCCCCAGCCTCCACTTCTCTCACCCGTTCTTTTCCCTCAGGACCCTGTGCCGTGGGGAATATTCGATCCTACATCGCCTCAAAGCAGCCAGTGAGTGCTGGGGGTGGGGGGTTCAAGCCCTGGACCCCTGGGCAGGGGAGCCTATCATTCTCGCCGGGTTCTGGGGTTACTGCTCTGGGATCACAGGTAGTCTTCGACTGTAGGGAGAAGTGTGGAGAATAGGCTGTAGACCTTTTGAAATGGGGAGGTGGCTGGGACAGGGCTCCATCTGCATCTGAGGGCACCGGTCACCTCACCCCCCCATCTTTCTTACAGTGGGGACAGCGTGGCGAGACTATATATCCATCTGTGGGCTTCGCACCCACGGTGAGCTGGGCGGGCACCCGGTCTCAGAGCTGATCTATATCCACAGCAAGATGCTCATCGCCGATGACCGGACAGTCATCATTGGTTAGTCCCACATCTGGACCCCTGGCAGCGAGAGGAGGGTGGGGTGGGGTGATGGAGACCGGCTGGTCCTCTGGTAGAGGGTCCCCCGGGGCTCAGGCAGACACAGCGTGTCCTGCACCCGTCCCAGGCTCCGCCAACATCAATGACCGCAGCTTGCTAGGGAAGCGGGACAGTGAGCTGGCCGTGCTGATCGAGGACACAGAGATGGAGCCATCCCTCATGGATGGCAGGGACTATCAGGCGGGCAGGTTCGCCTTGAGTTTGCGGAAGCATTGCTTCAGGTAGAGCCGGGATGGGGTGCTGTGGGGGAGGTGGAGGTCGGGAGGTGGCTGGTCTGCCTTCTGGGCAGGTGTGGAGCTTACTGGTAGTACTGGAGTCCCCAGTCTGGTTTAGGGTACCAGCAAAGTAGGGCTATCAAAAAAATGAGAAACAAATATTCTAAAAATAATTTGGTAGTTTTTCAAAGTAGTGATCAAAGAAGAGACAGATTAAAGCTCTGTTGGGCTCGTTTACCCTTATTTTACTACTTAACAATGTGTTTATATTGAATCACCTGGGTTGGCACAACATAACTTTTCTAGCGGTCAAGCTCCCCAAGGATCTTTTTTTTTTTTTTTAAGATTTTTAAATTTACTTATTTGTCAGATTGAGAGAGAACACAAGCAGGGGGAGTGGCAGGCAGAGGGAGAGGGAGACTCCCCACTGAGCAAGGAGCCCGATGCAGGGCTCGATCCCAGGACCCCAGGATCATGACCTGAGCTGAAGGCAGATGCTTAACCGACTGAGCCACCCAGGCATCCCAGGTTCTCCAAGGATCTTAATCTGACCTTGTGGGGACCCTTTTGTCCTGTAGTGTGATTCTTGGGGCAGATGCCCGGCCAGACCTGGATCTCCGAGACCCTGTGTGTGATGACTTCTTCCAGCTGTGGCAAGACACAGCTGAGAACAATGCCAACATCTATGAGCAGGTGGGCACCGACGGGGGGCTGGCTCTGTGGAAATCCACGGATTGTCCTGTTCGGGGTAGGATGGAGAGAGCCCTACCACCGAGCCATTCTCAGAAGGGAGAAGAGGGTGTCGGGGGCATATCATGGGGTTCAGCGGCTCGGGGTCAGTGTTGGGGGGATGTGGTGTGGGGACTGGGGGCGTCCAGCCCACTTGGGCTTTTGGACTGTTGGCAGAGTCTCTCCAAGCCTTGCTGGCTTCTGTGCCCCCCGCCCACAGATCTTCCGCTGCCTGCCATCCAATGCCACGCACTCCCTGCGAGCACTCCGCGAGTACGTGGCCGTGGAGCCCCTGGCCACGGTCAGCCCACCTCTGGCCAGGTCTGAGCTCACCCAGGTCCAGGGCCACCTGGTCCACTTTCCCCTCAAGTTCCTGGAGGATGAGTCTTTGCTGCCCCCCCTGGGGAGCAAGGAAGGCGTGATGCCCCTTGAAGTGTGGACATAGCGGCGGCTCCTGCCCGGGACAGCTTACCAGCTGCCGGGCTCCACCGAGGCTGGCTCCCTGCCCCAGCCCTGAGGACGGAGGGCAGTGCCCTCTGAGACCCAGGGCTGGCAGGCAGGCCTGAAGGGGACTAGAGAAGTCACAGCAGCGGACCCTCCCTTGAGAAACAGCCAGAAGAGGACGCTCCCGACCCCGGGCTGGGGAGGCGGGAGAGTCCCGGAGAAAGTCCTTCTCCCTGCTGCCCAGCTGAAACCACTGTTCTGGAGAAGCAAACCTCCGGCTGGCCCTCCCGAAAGCCTGGGGAAGCCTGTCCCTGCAGGAGGAGGCCGGCTCTGCCCTGGGCCTTCCATCGCTCCCTTCCTCCTCCTGCCCTTGAACCCCTCCCACCCCACGGCCTCTTCAGGCCCATTACTGCCAAGATGGAGGGAAGGATGAAGCCTCTCCCGGCTTCGGCCCCCACGGTGGGGAGGGCAGGGTGGGGCGCACACTAACTCCCCCCCACCCCCACCTACAGACAGACACTAGCTTTGTATCCGTTCAATAAGCATTTCATAAATAAAGGCATAGAAGAGGTCCCTGCCTCTTCCTTGGCCAATCCGAGAACCGAGCGCTTGCCTCCCCCTTCCCGCCCACACGAGCACTGGGCCCCCTCACCTTCTCACCACCCAACTCCTGTCTCCTTTTTGCAGCTTCGTCTCTACTGTATTTGTAGTCTCGGGAGCTCGGTCACCCAGCTGCTGGGAGGAGGTGTTCACAGTGCACCTGGCTAGCAGGAAGGGTAGGGCCAAGCCAGGACACCTGGAGAGCCAGGGAGCTGATGCTTCCCTGCACAAGAGGGGCCGGAGGGGCGGTCTCTTGGTCCTCGAGTGACAGCAGGGGAAGAGGCTCAGGGAAGCCCCTTGGGGAATGGTTAAGGGCGTAGGCTTGAGGGCTGGAAGAACTGGGCCCAGATCCTGGGCTTGTCATGACCGAGGTGACCCTGTCAAGTCCTATCACTTCTCTGGGCCTCAGGGGTCCCAACTGGGAAATAGGAATAATCCCTGCACAGATGGCTTGCTGTAAAGATGTAG
The DNA here is from genome assembly GCF_003265705.2 of Callorhinus ursinus. NCBI lineage: Eukaryota > Metazoa > Chordata > Mammalia > Carnivora > Otariidae > Callorhinus > Callorhinus ursinus. Next base: position 1,748,526 of record NW_027397105.1, on the reverse strand, counting down.
TCACCGATTTAAATATTTATCGAGCATCTACTCTTTGCCAAACACGAGCAGGTGCTCAGTAGCCACTTGTGGCTGGGGGCTTGCTAGCATATCGAACAGTGCAGGTGTACCCATTTCCATGACTGCACAGAGTTTGCTGGCCAGCGCCTCTCCAGACGGAAGGGAGGCAGATGCACCCCGGAGATATTGCAGGTCCGGTTGCAGACCCACCGCCGGGAAGGCAACATGGCAGCAAAGTGAGCCGCATGACTTTGTTGGCTTCCCAGGGCTTGTTAGGGTCACCCTCTTCATCAGTTTTACTTTCCTGCGCTTCTAAGAAGCTGTATTCTGTTGGGTAAACATTGTCATACCCATTATGTCGCATTGCTCTGTGTTAGACATCCAGGGCGCCTGGGTGGCTCAGGAGGTTAAGCGACTGACTTGAGCCGGCCTCCTCCTGCAGGGACAGCGACTCGGCTCAGGTTGTGATCTCTGGGTCGGGAGATGGAGCCCTGCGCTGGGTTCCATGTTTAGTGCGGGGTCTGCTTGAAGTTCTCTCTGTCTCTCTCTCTCTCTCTCTCCTCCCCCGTTTGCCCTTCCCCCCCGTTTGCACTATCTTTCTCTAAAATAAATAAAAAAATTTTAGGGCGCCTGGGTGGCTCAGTTGGTTAAGCGACTGCCTTCGGCTCAGGTCATGATCCTGGAGTCCCGGGATCGAGTCCCGCATCGGGCTCCCTGCTCAGCGGGGAGTCTGCTTCTCCCTCTGACCCTCTTCCCTCTCGTGCTCTCTATCTCTCATTCTCTCTCTCTCAAATAAATAAAAAAAATAAAAATCTTAAAAAAAATAAAAAAATTTTAAAGATTTTATTTATTTGACAGAGAGAGAGAACACAAGCAGGGGGAGCTGCAGAGGGAGAGGGAGAAGCAGGCTCCCTGCTGAACAAGGCGCCCCACGCAGGGCTCGATCCCGGGACCCATGACCTGAGCCGAAGGCAGATGCTTAACCGACTGAGCCACCCAGATGCCCCAAAGTAAATAAAATCTTTAAAGAATAAAATCAGGGGTGCCGGGGTGGCTCAGTCGGTTAAGCATCTGCCTTCGGCTCAGGTCGTGAGCCCCACATGGGGCTCCTTGCTCGGAGGGGAGCCTGCTTCTCCCTCTTCCGCCCCCCGCTTGTGCTCTCTCACTCTCTCCGTCAAATAAAATCTTTAAAAATATATAAAAATTAAAACAAAACAGACATACATGCCAATACATGTAAATACTAATGTCATAAAAAAAAGTTATGTTACACTATACTGTAATCTATTAAGTGCAATAGCAGTAGGTCTAAAAAAACCCAATGTATGTACCTTAATTTAAAAATATTTTAATTATTAATTATATAAATATTAATATAATACATAATAATGTATAGTTATTTTATAGATATTATAATAATATTTAATTATTTAAATAATTGCTGGGGCGCCTGGCTGGCTCAGTCGAAGGAGCATGTGACTCTTGATCTCGGGGTTGTGAATTCGAGCCCCACATCGGGTGCAGAGATGACTTAAATAAACAAAAAGAATAAAAATAAATTAAAAATATTGCTAAAAAATGCTAAACATCACTTGAGCTTTCGGTGAGTCATATAACTGACCACGGATCACCATAGCAAATATAACAATAATGAAGAAGTTTGAAACATTGGGAGAATTACCAAAATGTAATATAGAGACACGAAGTGAGCAGATGCTGTTGGAAAAAGGGCGCCAACGGACTCACCTGACACTGGGTTGCCATAAACCTTCCCTTTGGAAAAACTACAACAAAAGTAGGTATGCCTGCAAATGGTATGGTCTATAAGAGAGTGTAGCACACAGAGGGTTGAGGAGGGTGACCTCCCAGCGCAGGTGAGAGACGGGGATAACAGAGGGGTATACACAGAGAGCTCTTCACCTGAATTGTTGGCATTTATTTAAGCTGAGTGGTGGGTAGATGAATATATATATGTATATATGTATATATATACACACACACACACACACACACACACACACACATATATATATTCATTTTTTTGTGTGTATCTGAACTATTTTGCAATTAGGAAAAAGTTGAGGGCAGGTCCTAGCTTTTGCCTATCAGTCCCTCAGCCTCGCTCCCCAGTCTGAGAATTGACCACCACCGGAGCAGAGGGAAGTGGAGGGGAGCAGAGGGAGTAGTTCAGGAAGGCTTCCTGGAAGAGGGGTGTGTGGGTGGATGACAATGGGGAGAAGGGGGTTGCTGTTGCCTTGCTCCCATCCTTTGAGCCCAGCCCCCCTTTCCTCTGAAGAAACCACTTGCACACAAGCAATACCCCCTCCCACATACAGCGGTCCCCTGGTACTAATTGGCATCCTGCTAATTAGCCTCATTGTCAGCAGTAAGTGCCTCTTTCCCGAGGGGACCGTTACCTCATTAACCGTGGAGGGGGTGGTGGAGACAGCAGCTGTCCCGAGCTGGGCTGGGTCTGGGTGGGCTTCTGCTTCACACTGTCTGTCTGGTCTATCTGCAAACCTCGCCCCCAGCCCCCTGCCAATGAGTCCTGGAATTTCTTGACTGGAAGCCAGCACAGTGCAGGGGGCAAGCAGTGGGCTTGGAATCAGATGAGGTGGCTCTAGACCCACGAAGAACAGAATGAATCCCGACTCCCGAGGTGGGTGGGAGGCCCCGAGGGCACCTGGGCCTGTGGGAGATGTTCATCTATCCCCGACGGGGTCCTACAATTTGTCTTATTTTTAATATTTTAATTTTCCCTGGGGCACCCGGGTGGCTTATCAGTGAAGCATCCGACTCAGGGTCGGCTCAGGTCATGATCTCAGGGTTCTGGGATCTAGGCCCCTGTCAGGCTCCTTGCTCAGTGGGGAGTTTGTTTCTCCCTCTCCCTCTGCCCCTCCCCCCCCAAACAATAAATTAAAAAAATATATTTTAACTTTCCTTGGTGCCCAATCCAGGACTTTCTCTACCACATGGTCTCTAAGTTTTTATTATGGACAATTTCATATGTACATACATAAAAGACAATATGAACCCTCATGCATCCGAGTGTCCATATTCCAGCCTCAGTGATTATGAACACAAGGTCAGCCTTGTTTCTCTGCACTTCCCACCTTCCAGACTGCACTGCCTCTTGAGGTTTGGGTGGCCAGCCTGTCCCTGCCCTCTTCATCTGCTCACTCATTGATTCGGTATCTCTTTATTTTATTTCTTTTTAAAGATTTTATGTATTTGAGAGAGAAAGGGAGAGAGCACAAGCAGGGGGAGCAGCAGAGGGAGAGGGAGAAGCAGGCTCCCGGCTGAGCAGGGAGTCTGATGCGGGGCTCGTTGCTGGGACCCTAGACCCTGATGTGAGCCAAAGGCAGACAGTTCACTGACTGAGCCACCCAGGCGCCCCCAGTATCTCTTTATTAAACACGGCCTACGAGTCAGGCATAAGCAAATGTATTGAAAACTTAGTATATGCCAAGTGCTTTACATATCTATTTTATCTTAATCTATTATCTCTATTTTATAGATGATAGAATTGAACCTCAGAGAGATTAATGACTTGGCCAAAGGACTAACTTCAAATTCAGTTTTTTCCTACTATCCCATGGTCTTTATCTTGCATTACCATATATCCCAGTGCCTGCCCAAAGGACAGACGCCTTCATTCACTTAACATGTTACTGAGCCTCTCAGGGGCACCAAGACCTGTGCTGAACAAGGCTGACATGATTCCTGCCTTTAAGGAGATGCGACAGACGTTTACGATGCAAAGTCTCAAGTGTTACCAAGGGTTTAAGCCAGGCAGTTAAAACAGAAGAGCTAAACTCAGCCTTAGTAGATCAAGGAAGGCTTCATGGAGGAGGTGATTTAGACATGTAGGGTAAAGCAAGATGCAGTCAGAGTGGGCATGGTCAGAATATTCCAGGGAGAACAGCAGGTGTGCAGGCTGGGGGGAAGCTTCTGTTAGGTTCTGGCCACTTGAGTAGAAGATTTCAGTATGGCTAGAACATGTGAGATCTAATGGCAGAGTGTTGAAAACAAGGCAGGAGAAGCAGGCAGAATCTTAAAGGGTCTTTGATGCCATACTTTATTCCAAAGTGGGGGCAGAGTGAAGGGTCTCAAACAGGAGAGTGACATCAGATTTGAGTTTTAGAAAAATCGCTGTGGGTATGGAGAATTGACTTGAGGGGGTCCAGGCACGGAGACCAGGCAGGTGGCTGATAAAGAGTAATGGAGGTGAGTGGGGATTGTTGCGTGGACAAGGACAATGACAAGGCAAACAGGAGGGGAGCGGAGCAAAACGGGACGTGCATCCAAATGTGCTAAAGAGAAGGGTCTGGAAACGAGGATGTTAACCCCTTTCCAAGGACTTTTCATTCAAACTCTCCTAAGCGATGTTTGCATTAAGACGGGTGTTGCGGTCTTTCAGAGACAATATTGCTGGAAGTGATCTCGGGGAGCAAACAGCCTCCCTCTATTTCACAGGGAAAGAAAAGCCCAGAGAAGCAAAGCAACTTGCTCAAGGTCACACAGCACGACAGTGGCAGAACATGACCCTGGTTCTTTTCATGGCCTCACCCGGCCTCCAGTGAGGCTAATGGCTGGGGTTGCTGTGCCCACACTAGACCTAAGGTGACCCAAGCAAGATCTGGAGGGGTTGGACATGGGTTCGTCCACCTCTCCTCCGCCTCCCCCTGCCACCCCTTCCCCCACACGCGGCTCCAGTGATCGGTCAATGAATAATTGTTGAAACAGCTCCTCTGTGCAGAGACAAAGGTGTGCGGGAGGATTCCCCGCCCTGCGATCTCAGGTCCCCTCCTCAACACTCCCGACTCCAGCCAGTGAGGGGGTAAAGGGCACTCCCGAGGCACCCGGCGCCCCCGCCCAACTCCCACGTGGTTTCTCTAGCCAAATTCTCACCCCGAGGCCCCTCCCTCGGCGGCTCCACTGTTGCCATGGCAATTAGGTGGGTGGACAGCCCATCCTATCTAGAGGCCACCCAGCCCTCGCGTGGGGAGTTACCATAACAACCCCCCTAGTAATGGGGGGTTGGGTCCCGCCCCCTTCCCCCGCAAATAGAGGTGGGTGGCTTGATTGGCAGCTGGGCACACGAAAGAGGAAGGAAAGGGAAGGAAAAGCGTCAAAGGAGAGCAAAGAAGGAAATGGGGGAGAGAAAGGGCAAAACACAGGGAAGAGAAGGAAACGCGTGTGCGCACGCGCGCCGGCCGGTGGGCGCGCTCCGCGGCCGCCCGGCCACCGCCCACTTCTGCTCGCCAGGCTCGCGCTGTCGCTCGGTCCTCGCGCGCGCCTTTCGCTCTCGCTCTGTCTCCTGCGCCTGCGCGCAGGTGTCGGCGCCTAGGGGGAGGGGAACCCGGCGCGCTCGCGTCACGTTCCCTCGTCCACCCTCCCGGCGCGCGGCCACCCCGCGCCTGCGCAGGAGAGTCGGGAGGCTCGGTTTGCGGGCTCCGGGCGCTAGCTCCTGTCAGTCGGTGGGTCGGTCCTCCCGCCGGCCCTCCCCCTCCGCGTCCTCCGGGGGAGGCGCGGCGGAGTCCGCCCCCGGGATCCCCCGATGGGGGAGAAGCGGCGACGGCGGCAACGGAATAACCGAGCCGGAGCGTGAGCGGCCCCGGGGCCCGGCTGCCCGCGGAGGCCATGGGCGACCCAGCCCCCGCCCGCAGCCTGGACGACATCGACCTGTCCGCCCTGCGGGTGAGCGCGCCGCCCCCAGCCTCGCCCCGGTTCCTGCCCCCCGCCGCCGGGGAGCGGCCCGGCCGTCCGCCTCACGTGCCGCCCGGGCGCCCCTCCGCCGGCCCCGGCGCCCCCCGCCCCTCGCCCGGGCGCCCGCCGCTGCGGGGCCCCCGCCCTCGGCTCCCCTTCTCGGTGCACGCGCTGCAGATTCCGGGAGCCAGGTCGGTCCCCGCCCTGTGTTGCCCCGCCCCCACACTCCCCTGCCACCTCGGCCTGCACGCGGGCCCCGGACCCCCTTCCCCCACCCCGCCTCCCCCCGCCCCAGCCCCGCCACCTGCAGAGTCTCGCCGCCGGTGCCCCTCCCTGGCCCCGGCCCCCCTCCC
>NW_027397105.1:1735590-1740590 GCF_003265705.2 Callorhinus ursinus | reverse complement strand
TTCTCCAGTGGGAACCGGCAGCCTGGAGAATTCGCAGAGCCTGTTTCCCTCTCCTACAGCATCTTGTGTTGGGGGCCTGAGCGCGGGGGGATGAGAGACAAACACGTTCACTTATTAGCTGGCCTTGCCCAGCCCACGTTCTTTCTCTTGTTTCAGGAGAAGGTTTGGTTTTCAGCTGGTAATGAGAGTAATAGTCACACAGGGGGCCAGATTGAATGGCACTGAGCTCCTAGCCCCGTGTGGAAAGGCCAGTGGGCCTGCCGCTTTGTGAGCACGGGCGCACTTGACCTCTGAGGCTCCATTTCTCCCCCAGCCCAGTAGCACGGGGCTGCGGACTTCTGAGTGCAAGTCCCGGCTTTGTCACTCACTGTGTAACTGTGTCCGTATTCTGCAGAGAGCCCTTCGTCCCGGCTCTGTGTGGGGGTATCTCAGAGGGGCTGTGGACTCAGCGAGTCCTGCCTGGGGAGTCTTTGGTCTGGTGGCTGGCACATGGGGACGTTTTGCTGCTCCTGTCATCAGATGGCAGTCAGAGATGCCTTCCAGCGCCGCTGCATCTGAAATAGCACCGCTTCCCCCGCTTTATTTCTATGGGAGTTTTATATAGCATTCCCTTCGTCTGCGTTCTTTTACTTCATCGTATTTATCACTGGCGGACAGATATATTTGTTTTTATCAACCTCGACGAGAATGCGAGGTCAGTGGAAGCCAGGATTTTGACTCTTCGGCTCATTTTTGCGTGCCGGTGTCTGTATTGGTGTTTGGCACATGACAGAGGCTCAATGGTTGTTGAATAAACACGTCTTGTGACAAGTGAGAGCTCTCAGCACAAAGCTGGCTCGGAGAGAGCGTCCGGTAAATGTCATGCTTGCTAGGCGTCCGCTCGCCCCTCTTCTGTGGACACACAATTAAGGATAGCTCTTCTGAGTTGATTTTGGAATGAGACCTTGTCTGGTGCTGAACAGAGTTCTGGAAGCCTCCGTCTGAGTGTGATGCCCTTGAAGTAAACTTAGGACCATCCAAGAGAAAACGTGGGCCCCTTGTTTCAGACCTTCTCTGTGTCCAAGCGTGGTGACGTTCCAGAAGAGTCTTCTGACCTGTGGCTCTTGGCTTACCACAAAGGATGAGTGTCAGTCAACCAGACGGGACGAGGAGGGAGCAGACCCCAGGCTGACCTCTTTCCTTCCGCATCACTCCTTTCGGCTGACCCACTTCATACGTCAGACAGCTTCTTTCTCCTGTCCGATCAGCTGGAAGTTTTAGGCTGCGCTGTCCTTGAAACTGTGGAGCCATGCTCCGTGTCACCGTGTCAGAGTAATGTCATGGCGCCCAGTCAGGAGGGTCTTGTTGCCGGGTCGTCGTGCAGACAGACATGTCCCTTTCCAAATGACTTCGTGTTGTTGTGTCTGTTCTTTGGAGAAGCCTCTTGCCCCCTCTCCCGTCCGTGTGAGGCCGTGGGGCCAGCACTGCTGGGAGAACCGGCAGCTCTGGGCCTGTGTTTCCTGGCCGCCGAGCGCCGTCCGGCCAGTGGGTTCTGATGCGCCCGCTGCCCCGCTGTGGACGGGGAGCCGGGGGGGGGGCAGCGGGGAGCAGGGCTGCTTCGGCAGAACTGGAAGGACGGTTACAGAGGAGTTTGCTAGAACCAGCTGTTCAGCCGTTTCCCCGCACGAGGGGAGAGACACCCCCACGCTCTCTGCTGGCGGACAGAACGGATTGCCGGGGCCCGTAGTGATACGTGGAGGGGACGGTGTGTGGGAAAGTGAGCTTCCGACAGTGACACGGCAGGTCAGCAAGGTTGCCGGCTGGCCCCAAGAGCCCCACGGACACTATGCCGTGTGGAACCCTAATGTCAAACCTGGCCTCCGTTTCTTCGACTTGGGACTGCGTGCCTCAGACGGGGCAGCTCACGCAGCTTGGATACATAGGGTCCTCCCCTGTCATTTTGGGACAAGATGGCAGGAAGCCTGCAGCCCCTCTTCACAAGCTCGTACGCGGGCCTGGGTCTCTAAGTGAGGAAAGTGGAGGTAACCTCTCAACCCAGAAACACAAAACAGGCCTGGGGCCAGGGAGCGTCTCCAGAAGCCTTCCGACAGCCAGCCTGACCAATCTTGCTGGCTCCGGACAGAGTTGTGCCAGACGAAGTGATGGATGACATCCCTTCTTGCGTCTGTCACCCAGCACTGGCAGGCGGCTGTTTGGAGAACCAGGTTCTGGGTGCTGTGGGAAGGGCGACTCGTCGGGCTCGGTACTGCACGAAGCTGTGGAATCAGCTCTGGTGCATCCACCTAAGACATGCTTTTGCAAGCTCAGACTCCCCCTTTCTTTCTTTCCTTCTTTTTTTTTTTAAGGTTTATTTATTTATTTTATTTTTTTTAAGGTTTATTTATTTATTTTAGAGAGAGTGGGGGGAGCAGAGGGAGAGAATCTTCAAGCAGACCCCCTGCTGAACACGGAGTCCCAATTGGGGCTCCATCCCACAACCCCTGATAACCGTGACCTGAGCCAAAACCAGGAGTCGGGCGCTTAACCAACTGAGCCACCCCGGCGCCCCGTCAGGCTCCCCCTTTCTTTTTTTTTTTTTCGCTTCTCGCATTTTATTGGCTCAGGGGAGGGGCCTCCTCCATGTCACTGGGGGTGCTCACAAGTTCTTTGGTCACTCCCAGCTTGGGCCCTGGGGGTCCTGGGGATGGCTGGGCACGTCGGGCATGTTCCCATCATCTCAGAGGGGCACTGGATAGTTGTAGGGCATGGCCTGGTTGATCGTGGTGGTGTATTTGGTGAAGGGGCTGAGGGTGGGCAGAATTCAAGTGAGGCCCCCGATGGTGAAGGACGCTACCAGCACCGGCTCTGGCCCAGGCATCCTTCAGGCAGGTGGCGGTGGGTCTCCCGGCCATCTTGGTCACAGCAGCGGCGGCGGCCAGGCTCCCCCTTTCTTAACTGTTGCTGCTCTCCTCAGTATCTTGGAATCCTCAAGGTTGGGAATTTTTTATTCAGCCTGATTCCCATGAATTTAACTGATTTTCTGTTGTCCTGTCTTCAGTCATCTTGAAATCTGACGCCCAGTCCTTTCTCCTCCCCAGGCATCCATTTTACAGCCCCAACTCCCTTCGTCTTTCCTAGGTTGCAGAAATAGAATGAAAAGTAGTCAGGTTAATAAGTCACCTTTCGAAACATTTCCTGAATGCCCCCAGAATATAGGGAGATACAAACCTTACTTGATGGCAGACGTGGGCCCTGGCCACACCCACGTTCATTCTCTCCCCTCTCCTGTTCTTCCTGCCATTCTCCTCCTAACCAGCCGGTCCTTGACTAGAGTCTGGGATTCTTCCATCCACAGGAAGCTCCTCTAGAGGCTAATTGAGAAGGTACTTGAGGCTTTTTGTTCTTTCTAAGGGTAGGGAATGGTACATGGAGGAGAGAAGGAAAGGATGGAATTCCAGTGACCCAGGGAGCCCCTGGAGATTTCAGTCCGGTGGCCAGACAGCCTGAGAACGTGCTTGGCTAACTGTGGCTAGGCTTCCTCTTTTGTTTGTGGAAAGATCTGGAACTAGGCACAGAGGGCACATTGATGTACGAGATACACTGGGTTTTCCTGCAGTCTAGGAGTGGGGAGAGACATTAACAAAATAATAACCATATACGTGTGTATATATGGTTCCATATGTGATTGCAAACGTGGTAGACTGTGGCAGAAAACTTTAGTATGCCATGGGCGGGTATAGCAAGAATCATTCTTACTTTTTATAAGACAGAAATATTTGGTTGGTCGATTGAGAGAGAAGCAGGTTACGTGTCTGGAAACCGAGCTGGTATTGCCACAGAAAGAGCAGGCGGAGGAGAACCAGCGGGTGGTTTGGTGGCGTTCGGTTTGGAATCCGGAGACCCTGGAATGGGGCCATGCTTAGGGCGGAGCGTTTAGTCAACAACCAAGCGCCCGGGGCCGGAGGATGGGGTGGGAACTCCAGGCTTAATGTCCAAAAGGATTTCTTCAGAACCTTCCTGTGGGAGGAACAAAGGAGTTTGTTTTGAAGGGTAAAGGACCATACATGCGAGGGGCGTATGACTAAACTGACCCTCATGTTTACTTATTGGGGGTAGGGTCTCAGCACGGGGTCAGTGTGAACCATGTGTCATCTCTCGCAGAGGGTGAGTGGGTTGCTCCTTGTCTGGAGCAGGTGTGTGAGGGACAGGGGTTATCACTAGACACGTTATTTTAGGTTTCTAATAAAGGCGTGTGTACCGAAGGCATGATGTACACAGGGAAGTGATTACTACCATCCGGCTAATTCGCATTCCCGTCTCACACAGTCACCTGCGTGGGGGTGGGGGACGGGGGTGTCGCCAGTGGCCGTGAGCCTGAGTGCTGGCTGGGGTTGGAAGGTAGGCAAGTCTCCCGGAAATAAGCACAGGCGGACCCGGCCCTGGGCCTGGCTCTTGCTCTCATGGTCTGTGGGACGTGGGATTCTTCCCAATGTCTAGGTAGATGCTCTCTATAAATAGATGAGAGTCTCAATTTACATTGTGTGCAAGTAAAGGATGAGTGGGCTGTGCAGGGGGACTCTTTGTGGTTTTGCACGTTTGAAATGAAGCAGAGCTGGGGAAGCCACAGTCTTGGGCTTCTTGGGGGAGCCAGATGCCAGGAGAAGCTTTGGTGTCGGGAGGGTGGGCCGTAGAGTGCTTGGTGGCACAGCCTGTGGGAGGAGCCATAGTGGGCAGAGAGGGATGAACGGAGGACGACAAGGAGGGGGCTCCGCCTAGGAAACACGGAGTGGCTGGTGAGGGAGGAGGCCAGAAGGCCCTGGACAGCGAAGGTGGTTAGACTGCAGACTCCGCTGGGAAGTGCGTGTCCCCACAGCAGGAGCGTCTGCAGGGCCCACCCGAGAGCCCCCCAGCGCCCTGAGCTCCCGGCACCTGGAGCCCCCAGCACCCAGTATCCCCTAGCACCCCAGCACCCCGGAGCCCCCGGCACCCCAGCCCCCTGAGCTCCCGGCACCCGGAGCCCC
>NW_027397105.1:1728093-1735580 GCF_003265705.2 Callorhinus ursinus | reverse complement strand
GCACCCCGGAGCCCCCGGCACCCCAGCCCCCTGAGCTCCCGGCACCCAGAGCCCCCGGCACCCCGAGTCTGGGCTGCAGGGAAGCAGGTCCACCTCCTGGCCTGTGGGACAGGAAGGCCCCTGGGAGCAGGCCTGACCTGGGCTGGTCTTCTCGGGGAGAGTGGGGGATCCTCACACCCTTCTCCACCAGGAACCGTTTGGGGAGAGGATTGGAGGGGCTTGTGTTGCTGAACTGTTCCCAGAAGCACCGGTTTGGAGGAGTTTTCCGTGAACAGTGAGCCTTGCCGGGACAGACTGAGGATCAGCAGGGCTGCGGGAAGAGAAGGCCACCTTCTTCAAGCCACCTCAACTTCTGCTTTCTCCCGAAGCCTCTCCTGACCGTGCCTGCCCTCACCGGTCACCTCCTCCTCCTCACAGACCCTGAAATCCAGCATTTGACTACGTCCCGCCTCGTATCGAATGTTGTTTCATGGTCTTGTCTGTCCCAGCGCTTCCTTAGGTAGAGGGGCCGTGACCCCTCCTTCCTGTTGACCCCTCACAGCGCACGTAGCCGGGCCCAGTAATCACTGGCTTAGCAGGACACGCGGCTCCGAGCATTGCTGCGACCTGTTCTCTCCCACTAGATCTGACCCGCGTACCCTGCACGGGTCCCTTACTCGGTGGTTCTCGGCTGGGGCGGCGCTGCCCTCCCCCCGGGGGTGTCCGGAAACGCTGTCACTGTGTGTACGGGGCACCGGGGACGTTAATGCCCTGAGTGTGGGCGGCGCAGGGAAGAATCGCTTTTCCACCCAGGCTACCTGGCGTGGGCTTGGGACGGGCCAGGCCAAGTCCCCTGCTCGCCCGAGCTCTGGGTGGACAGAGGGATGCAGGCCGTAACATGGGCTTTGCGCCCGGCACCCCTCTGCCCTGACAGCTTTTATGTGTCTGCCCGCACACCTCCAAAGGTAAAGTGGGCAGGCTCCAAGCCAGGCTGGAAGGAAGATGATTTTCGTGTTCCCTCTTTATCACCCACCCACTCTTTCTTTCAAGGCACATTTGTGAGAAGGTGGCTGAAGCGTGTAGTACTTGGTCTTTAATTCTGAGCGGCTCGGGAAGGAGTCTTCAGGAAAACCGCAGGAGCGTCAGCAGGCAGAGGCAGGTGCGCCCCCGGGGGCCGGACAGGAGGCTAGTGCACTGGTCTTTCCTCTCGGGTCTTTGCACTCTCAGGTTGGCCCCTGGAAGGCAGAGGTGTGGTGAGCGAGCACCATGACTCAGACCGCACAGGGAGGAAGGCAGCTAGCCTCGGGTGCGCTTGGGGGTGGGTGAGGGGCGGGGGGTAGAGCAGCTGTGGGGACAAGTGGGTGAACCCCAGGGACAGGGCTGCCACCCACGTCTCGCTGCCTCTCAGCCTGCCTCCGGAGAGCAGAGCTTGGCGGGCCCCTGGCCTTGTCTCGCCGGGGCGTGGAGTCGCCACAATCCTCTGACCCGAACACGGTCCCTCGGGCCCACGTGTTAAACGAACCGGGTTGGGGGCGGCAGGCAGCATGTGGCCCCATGGCTTGTCGTTCCTTTGTCCTTCAGACTCCAGGGGAGCCCCTTTTCTCTTCTATCAGTTTGATCCAAGTCATTTCCGTTTTAATATGTGGGTTCATCACAGAAGGGCTTTTGGGGTTGGAATAAGAACAATAAGGAAGACATGACTGTGCGGTAGGTTCTGGGCTTACATAATCGGCCAGGCCTCACGGTAGCCCTTCAGAGCGGGCGACTTCCTCCCTTTGAAGGCTCAGAGAACGTGGGGAGTCCCAGGACCTTGTCTAGGGTTGGACAGCCGCGACGTGGCAGATCTCAGAGTCAGACTCAGGTCTGACTCACTGCACAGCCTGAGCGTGTCGGCGCCTGTGCTGTCGGCCTACTCTGGGGGGGGGGGGGCGGGTGCGTGCGGAGGAGAGGGCACGGCGTGGCTCACACCCTAGGCCGTGTGCCGTGAGCAGCGTGGTTTTCTCCTTGCTTCCTTTGTGAATGCGTGCCTGCGGTGGGCAGGCTGCGTGGGCTCGTACAGGGACGGCCACTGTCCATGTGTCTGTGCTCGCGTCATCTGTGGCCTGCCTTGCGAATTGGGGACAGCCTGTGTGAGATGTGGTTCCTGCCCTTGAGGAGCCCACCGTCTGGATCTGCGTCTTGGTAGAGGACAGGCTTTATTCAGAAACATGGGACATGTTTTGAGAAGAGGGAGTAAGACGGTAGTCTGGGTCTTTGAGGACTGCAGGTGGGTTGACATTGGTGGGCCCGGGCCAGGAATACGAAACTTTACGGGGCCTGTGCCTGGGATGGATAGAGATTTTGGGGTGATGGGCTTCCGGGCAGAGCACTCTGATGACAGGAAGGAAAGACGGGAGACGTACACAAGAATCCAGAAGATTGGGTCATCTTGGGTGGCTGAGTCTATTGAGCATCCGATTCTTGGTTTCATCTGACTCGGGTTGTGATCTTGGAGTCGTGAGATTGAGCCCCACGTTGCATGAAGCCTGCTTGGGATTCTCTCCCTCTCTCCCCACCGCAACCCTGTGCTTGCTCTCTTGCAAATGCTCTGCTCTCTCTCTATGTATATATTAAATAATTTTTTTTAAGATTTTATTTATTTATTTGACAGAGAGAGACACAGCGAGAGAGGGAACACAAGCAGGGGGAGCGGGAGAGGGGGAAGCAGGCTTCCCGCGGAGCAGGGAGCCCGATGCGGGACTCGATCAGACACTTAATGACTGAGCCACCCAGGCGTCCCTTAAATAAATAAATCTTACCAAAAAAAAAAAAAAAAAAGAATCCAGAAGATTTCGTTGGGAAGAGAGTTGAATGATTCAGAGAAGAGGCCTGTTCTTCGGCAGGAAGACTGGCTCACTCCACACTTTAAAAAAAGTGTTCTTTACCGTAGTTGCATATACGTAACAGTTTACCATCTTAGCCCGGTTAAGTGTGCTGAGCAGGGGCACTGAGGACCCTCGCATTGTTGTGCGACCATCCCAGACAGGAGCTCAGTCCGAATGAAGCCTGTCCCCACTCCCCAGCCCCAGCCTCGGGACCCACCACTTGCCACCTGTCCCCCCCCCCGCCCCGTTTTGTGTGTGCAGAGTTGAGAGAATGGAGGGGGGCCTGACACAGCAGATGCGTAACACTTGTGGGGTCAGGTGAGGTGGCCTGGAGTCCCAGAAGTCGCCCCGAACACGCCCCTCCCTCCTGCTCGGCAGCCCGGCCTGGCCTCTGAGGGGGATTTTGAATGAAGCCAGTTCTCGGCCACCCCCCACCCCCCGTTTCTGGTTCTGCTGTGCTTGCCTTTACCGTCGTGTTCGGCTCAGCTCTGACTTCTCATCCTGGGGGCCGGTGGGCCCGCTAGAGTGGGTTGGAAAGGCCATTTGGAGGGGAGGGTAGCAAACTGTAGCAGCATTTCTGCACTTGTGCGTGAGGGCCAGATGCCCCTCGAAGTGGAAGAAAACCGCCCATTGATGAGTTCTGTGGCCCCAGGAGGGAGCTCGGTCCTTCCTGTGTTCCCCGTTCCCGAGGGTGGCCGGGGGTGCGGCTCTGGCTGGAAGCTGTGGTCAGCAAACGCGTATTTGTGTATGGATAGGAACCATTCTAGGCGCTGAAAGTTCAGACACAACATCCTGTTAAGGAGGGAGGTATTTGGTGCCGGGTGGTGGGTGGGTAGTGTGCCCCAATGCGTCTTCTGTGGGATGAAGGGCCACCAGAAAGGCCTAAATACTTGTGGGGCGAGGGGGTGGTGAGCTGCTACAGATGTTTTGGGGAAACAGTGGGCAGCCCTTGAGGCCCCTTTGACGGCCCCTGCTGGGCCTCCAGGCCTGGAGGGTGTGGAGCCGGGTCAGGCTGCATCTGGGGTGCCCGTGGCCCTGGACAGGCCTGGAGCGTGACTTGGACTTGAGTTGGGTTTCTTAGGATAGAGATGGTCAGTGCTGTGGCCTGCCCGGCCTCCTGGCCTTCCTCTGGCCACACCATTTGCCACTTCCTTACTGCCCTTCAAGGGGAAAGAGGGAAAAAGGAGGAGAGGCAGGCTTGGGACTTGAGTCACCCAGGAGGAGAGGGGGGCAGGAGAGCCCCATGTTGCAGAGAGACCTGCCTTCCAGGTCGGAGTCCAGGCCACGGGGGCCTCCAAGGCAGCAGCCCGGGCATGGTGACTTAGGGTCCAGTGTTCAGGGCTTTATCCCCAGAGCAGCAGTCTTTGTGCTGGATCCCAAAGCCTGAGGACTTTGTGTACAACCTAGAGGAGGCGGCACATACCTTGGCTGCCAGACTCTTCTCCCCTCGGCCCCGCTCACTGCCATCTAAAGCCTACCGTGGTAGGAATGGGATTGGTGGTTTTCCTTGGATGACCTGCTTTCCCCGACCCCAGGGCTCGACGTTGGAATGAAGTTGTGCTTGGCTCACTCAGCCCCAGAAGCACTGCCTGGCTGGCGTGTCATCCCGTGGTCTGGCATCGGGTGCTGCCTGGGTCTAGGCATCACCGCCGCCCACTAACGACCTTGAGGAGCAATTTAAGTGCCCGTGTGGAAGGCACAGCACGCGAGGGCCATCTCACCTTTGTAAAGCGGCCCGGGTAGGTCGGGGTCCCGGAGCCTGTCATCGGATTCCTAACACTCACGTGCTAAGCACTTGCCACACCGCCCAGGCCCTCCGGCAGCCCAGGGCTCCTGTGAGGTCCGCCTGGGGTCTGAGGGGCACTCTCTGCAGGTCAGGTGTGTCCCACAAGGCAGTGATGCTCCTGCTGGAGCCCTGGCCTCATGACCTTGGATGGGGTCAAGCTGAGGTCCCAGAGAGCTGCCTTGGAAGCCTGCGGACACAGGAGCTGCTGGGGCTGAGGCATCACCACACCCGGAGTGAGCGCGGTGCTAGGAGCCGGGAGACCCGGTTCCAGTTTCTGGTCCATCTCTCGGTTCCAGGACGTGTGTCGTCTCTCTGGGCCTTGCTTGCAGGATCAGGGGATGAGAACTGTGGTTCTTTATTTTTTTTTTTTTTTAATTTTATTTATTTATTTATTTATTTGAGAGAGAGAGAGAGAATGAGAGATAGAGAGCACATGAGAGGGGGAAGGGTCAGAGGGAGAAGCAGACTCTCTGCTGAGCAGGGAGCCCGATGCGGGACTCGATCCTGAGACTCCAGGATCATGACCTGAGCCGAAAGCAGTCGCTTAACCAACTGAGCCACCCAGGCGCCCGAGAGCTTCGGTTCTTAATCAGGCTTAGTCGGAGTCACCTGGGTAACCCTTTCACTCTTCAGGGGCCCCGGCCCTGCCCAGGGGGCCATCCCGTGCATCCAGGGTCCCTCCTCCCTTCTTTCCCCTCTTCCTTCCTGGAAGTCTTCAGTGCCTACTAGGTGGTGTGCTGTTTGTTCTCAGCACTGTAAACATACGAGCAGGTAAGATGCGTGATTTGCAATGTGCTGCGCGTGAGGAAAAGCACGCTTACTGGGTGGCGAGTGTGTGTGTGAAGCTGGGCCGGAGGGCGTGGAGGGAAACGGGCCTGGGCTGGGGATGGCCCAGGATGACGTCCCAGCTTGTCTGGGGAACAGCACTACTGTAGAGACCTCAGGGGGCGACGTTGGGGTGCGGGCTTGCGACCGGGCATCTGGGATGGACACGAAATAAAGCAAGGATCAGAAGGTCTCCAGGCCTCCCTGAAGCACCGACCTCCGTGTGCCTGCACTTCAGGGACCGTCTCCCGGGTCCTCTAGCGCCCAGGGACAGGGCAGCCCTACCAGGTGCCTGACCTGGGGAGACGGGGACGGGCCTGGACTAGTGGGGCCTTCCCTGTCATCACTCGCCCCTAAGGGCACAGGCCTTGGAGACAGAGTCGGATTCACATCCGAGTTCCAGCACTTACTGGGTGACCGTTGGCGAGGTCATTACTACCCCCATGCCTCACTTTTGTCAAATGAGGGCGGCAAGGCCACCTCATGGGGCTGCTGCAACATGTGGGTGACTGCTAGCTGGAGGTAGGAGCGGTCTGATTGAGCTTAGGAAAGAAAGGGCGTCTCCTGGGGTCTGTGGGCATGCCTTTCCTCCTTGGCGTGGTGTTTGGGAAAGAGAAGCCTGCCTCTGCTGTGGGTGGTGAGTCACTGAGCCCCCAGGTCGGGGCGCGGCTGGCTTCCCTTTCCCTGTCCTAGAGCCTTCCACCATCCCCTGAAAGGCCTCCCGCTCTCCTGGAAGAGACACCAGCTGCAAAATCTAGTGTCTGAACTAGAAACTCCTGTCTGTCCTGCCCCCTGAGTCAGGAGGCCTGCGCCCTGCCCTGGGCCTCACCCTGGCCACCCTGAGGGGGATGCCTGGCTTTGTTAGGGTGTGAGACCCGGGACCTTGGATCAGAAAGCTGCAAAGTGCTTAGTGAAAGGCTCGATTGTGGACTCCAGGCTGGACGCTGGGGCTGCCGGGCTCCCCTGGGCCGAGAGAGTGAAGGCTTTTCTGCTCCAGAGCCTTCCAGACCCCCAGCAGGCCTTTCCTGGCCCCCTGTGCCGCAGGGACCTCGCCTTAGTCCTTCCAGAAGTGCTGCTTCCTGCAAGCTCGGCGAAGGAGGGCACCGCTGTGTTCTGTTCGTCATCATGGTTGGGTCTCCAGCAGGCGCTCGGTGTTTGCTGACCGAACGTGTGAACTGGCTCACCAGGCCCCAGTCTGGCAGGAATGCAGCGAGGGAAGGTTCTGAGGAGACCGAGTGAAAAGTTGGGGAGCCTGTTGGCTCCATCCTGCCGGTCAGGAAGTCCTCCTGTGTCACCTGCGTCCCTGCAGCTGTCATTCATTCTGAGTTGGCCCTTGGTGGGGCCTCCACCCTGTGAAGAACAGCCCTGGTCTTCCTTTCCCAGTCTGGCTCCCCACGCGCCTCGCCCCCCACCTGCTGTGCGGCCTGGCTCAGCTCTGTGCCCTCTGCCCTCCCTGCCCTTCCCGCGGGCTCCTTCGACGCCCCCCTGCCGCTCAGGGGCTGGTTCTCTCCCCAGGGCCCCCCTCACCGCACCTGGTGGGCCTCCTGTCTGGAACCATTTTTACTCACTTATTTATTATTTTTTAAAAGTAACCTTTCTGCCCAGCGTGGGGCTCGAACTCACAAGCCTGAGACTCGAGATTGGAGAGTGGTTCTGGCGCTGAGCCAACCGGGTGCCACCCCCGGAATTAGAAGCCGTGCGGGGACAGACAGGCCACAGGTCCCCTGGTCCCTTCCCTCGGGTCCGTGGACACCTGACCCCCCTGGAGGAGGTATAATGATTTGTTTGTGCTACAGTGGAAACCGTGCACGAGAAGCCTCATCATTATCCAGCCCCTGGTTACCGCCGTCCTCCGTGAGCTCCTGGTCTGCCCCCTCCCGGCCGCCCCGCCGCCGCTGCCGCTGCCCGCTGCCTCTCCCCCCCATCTTCCCCCTCCCCCTCCTTTCCCCTCCCCTCCCTCCCCCTCCTCTCCCCTCATCCCTTCCCTCCCCTCCTCCCCCTCCTCCCCTCCCTCCCCGCTCCCCTCCTCTCCC
>NW_027397105.1:1694820-1727993 GCF_003265705.2 Callorhinus ursinus | reverse complement strand
GACAGCCCTCCCCCCCCCACCCCTCTCAGCCCTGCCTCCAGGGCCCTCAGTCTGCCCGCCGCCCGCCATCTCTCATCTGTCCTACACTCGGTTCTGCTTTTGACTGGTTTCTCCTCTCCTGTGTCGCCACTCTCCACCCTAAATCCCGGAGACACCAACAGTGTTAATAAGTCACCTTTCGACAGTTTTCCCTTGCTCTCTGGGACGCAGTCTCTTCGTAATGATTCTGTGCAAATTTGTACACTTAGTGGATTTCACATTGTTTTCACCTCCAAGAATTCTTGTGACGGGATTGGGTAGACAAGGAGAAGGGGGTCCGAGGTGAAGTGACCTGCTGGTTTGCCCCCTTCACATGGAGGCTTCGGACGGGTGCCAGGCCTTGTGGGTCTCAGTGGTGCATACGCACCAGCCCGGTCTGCTCCACGCGCTCCCGCTGGGCTGTGGCGTCCCTGCCCGTCTCACCCAGCCCAGCCTCTGCCTGCTTCTTTCTCCTTTCGCCTCCAGGACGCTAGCCCTGGATCTCTTCTTGCCTGCTGGCTTCCCACACTCTTTGGATCCTTATTAATGTTCTCGTTTGGGGGCGCCTGGCTGGCTCAGTCGGTAGAGCGAATGTGCAACTCTGTAATCTCAAGGTTGTGAGTTCAAGCCCCACGTTGGGTGTGGAGTCTACTTAAAAGAATCACGTTCTTGTTTGGGTTTTGCCAACTGTATAGGAGTTCGCCGCTTTAACAAAGTCCACTTTCTAGAGATACATAATCACCACACATATAAATTACAGGGCACCGATTCACATGACAAAAAGGGATAAACTTTTAGCAGCTGCTTTAGTACTTAGCTTTTCAGTGAATATTCATGGATTACTTGGGAAGTATGGAGATAAACCCAAAACTAGTGTTAGAAATCATTGATTGCACTGGGGAGGATGGAAGGCTTTCCCAGAGAACACCAGCTTTCTTTCTTTTCTATATTCATTCAACAGACAGGTTCTGAATGTGGCCCTGACCCCTAAGAACAGCCTAGCAGAGGAGACAGTTAAAGACTTAATCACAAGAACATGATTGTGCCACAGAAGTGTCCTGTGGGAGCAGGTGGTCAGTCAGGGAAGTGTCCTGGAGGATGGGCATGGCCCGCAGCTCCGGGGCGGGGAGCGGTGTGCTTGGAGGAGTGAACAGCAGGTGCAGAGCCTCAACGGTGAGCAAGGGTGTGGTGAGTTAGAAGAGCCCGGAAAAGTCCAGGGGTGTGCAGGGCCCCTCTGCCTCCGCCTCCGCCCCAGCAAGAAACAAATGACCCCGAGGTGGGGTTGGCAAGGCTCCAGATGAGCCACACCTGGGAGATCAGCTGGAAGGCGGTTGGATCTGAGCCTGAGGAAGAGCCTCTTTGGCCTGCAGATGGCAAATGAAATCTCTGGGGGTGGGCAGAGCACTGTGGGGTGGGGGACAGCGTGGCATGGGGGACAGCGTGGCATGGGCCACAGGAAGCCCCCTGGGATTTGCCATGAGCGCGTGAGTCCCAACTGCACCGCAGCAAAGATTTAAGTCCTTAGAGCCTTGGTTTTTCTCATCTGTGAAATGGGTTGACAAGTCCTGCCTGGTTTCCCTGTAGGTCTGAGGTGCAAATGACATGGTGACTGTGGAGTGCCGGACGTTTGGGTGTTGGCTGTGGTGGCCCCCCAGCATGAGGTGACAGAGGGGATTCCGCCGGCCACGGATGGTTCCGTGGCCGGGCCAAGGTCAGACCGCTCCACAGCTTGTGACACTTGAAAAGCACAGTCCCTGAGGCTGAGGCTGAGGGAAGACTTGGGAGGCGGCTCCTGGCAGGGGTGAGGCCGGACCGCCGAGGCCGGGGGCTGTCCTCTGAGGCCTGCCCCCTGTCTCTCCCCCAGAACGCTCTGGAGGCAGGTGGAACCTCAGACACAAGCTGTTTATCTTTTAGGGTTTGGGGTTTATTTTTAAATTTCTGACTGTGCTGATGTTTATTCTTTTCCCTTTCCCCACTTCTCCAGCTCAGCTGCAGAAAGGGACCATCTGTCCCCTGCCTTGCTTGTGGCCATTTTAGAACCTGCACCACTGCTGGAGTTCTGGCCCCTCTTCTCCTCCCCTCCCTCCCTCCCGCTACTGACTTCCCCTGCCCTTCCCCCCAGGCTCCGTCTAGGGCCGCTTGGACACCGCGCTCCTCCTGCCCGGGCCTGCTCTGAGGGTCTGAGGCCGGGCCCCTGTCTGAGGCCACCGTCGGTCTGTGGGGAACCTGGGCCTGGAGGCGGCAGGGGCCTCCCACCTCCTCGCTGCTCACACTGGTTTCCCATCAGAGTGGAACTTGTGTTCGTGCGTGTGTCGTGTCTGGACCTGTTTCTCCCTCTGTGTGCGTGCGAGTCCAGGTCACGTGTGTGTGTCCTTCTGGAGGAGAGATTCAGAAACTGTTCCTCCCCCCAGCACAGAAACCTTTCCCGGTTCCTTCTGTCCGCACCTGAAAGCACAGGTAGCCACCCACCGAGGGCCAGCCTTTCCCGGGGAACTGGAATCCCAGGAATCCGAGGGCCCCGCAGCCCCCGCAGCCCCCGCAGGCCCCGCAGCCCCCGCAGCCCCAGCGTGGGAGGCAGGGCTGGGCCCGAGCTGAGTGCAGCCCGAGAACACGGGGGAAGGAGTTTTTGCAGGTTTTAGTTACTACCGGACGGGGCAGCCGATGGGGGGTTGGTGCCCCTCTCCTGGGCGGGCTTCCTTCCTCACCGGGAGCATGTCCTCTGTGCTTTGGCTTGGAGCCTGCTTCCCTGGGTAGGAACGGGGCAGGCACACTCCCCCCACCCCAGGTCGCCGCGGGCATGGGGCACATCTGGGTTCCCCGGGGGGCCTGCCTCCTGCGGGGGAGGCCACCTGGTGTCTGCTGGGCCAGTAGGAGGAGGTGATCAGATGAGACTCCTGCCACTTCGTGCGCTGGCCTGCATCCAGTCCCCTCCTCCGCGTGCACCCGCACACTTCCCCACACCTGCACACCTGCGGAGTTCTCTTGGTCTTGCCGGCGCACAAGGCCTCGGGCTGCTCCCGGCTCATTGGAGGATGGCTACACGGCCACCCCTCTCCCGGGCTTCTGCCCCCTCTGCGGCTCTGCGTGTCCTCACGTGTCCCCGTGGGACCTGGACTGTCCGGCAGAGCTGTCAGCCCCGCCCCTCAGCCTCGCCCCTGCCTGGCCCCCGGCTTCGGCTTCGGCTTCGGCTTCGGCTTCGGCTTCGGCTTCGGCTTCGGCTTCGGCTTCGTAGCTTTGAGGGAGTCCTGTGGTTGGCGATGGGACTGAGGGCGGTTCCGAAGCTGCCTGTGCTTGGCAGCCACTGTGTTGGCACGTAGGCTGCTGGGGTCGTGGGGGTGGCTCTGAGGCCGCGGGTGCCTCGCTCCAGGGAGGGTGAGGGCCCATCTCCAGCCTGGACCTTGGTACCCCACGGCCTTTGCCCCTCTTCCCCTCTTTGTGGGCCTTCGGGGTCATGGGGAGAGCTCAGGCAAACGGACCTATTTTCTCCCCCCTGGGAGGCGGGCAGAGGGCCGCTGTGCCCAGCCCAGTCTCAGTACCTGGGCCCTGGCAGCCTGCTCGCCCAGGCTCCCCCCAGCTCCCCCAGGTTCTCCCAGGTTCTCCCGGGTCCAAGGGTTGCATGGCTCAGGGATCTACTGCGCTGCCCTCGTTGGGCCCCTCTGTGGACCACGGCTCCCCACTCTCCCCCTAGAGTCCCTTCCTCGTCTGTTTGTCTGTCTGCCACAGGTTCTTCTGCAGAGCCCTTGTCCCACCCCCGCAGCCCCGCTTCCTGTCCAGGGCAGGGTGGCACCTCTGGGCCCTGCCTACAGCAGTGGGACCTGCCAGGGCACATCCCAGTGAGTAATCACTGTGGGCCTGCAGCTCAGGACAGACCCGCCCTCCCCCACCCCTCTCCCTGGGCCTTACAGGTCTGCTTTCTGCCACTCCGGAGCCTTCTAGAATCTCTTGGGAATTCTGAGTGGATGGACCCTTGGAGCTCTGAAATTCTGTAACTCTAAGACCCGCGGTGGGGGGAGGGGAGAGGGGGCACCCTGCCGGCTCCATCGGAAGGGCAGTGACTCTTGACCTGGGGTTGTGACTTCAAGCCCCACGTTGGGTGTAGAGCTTACTTATTTTCAGAGCTCCAAGGGTCCATAAAGATTTTATTTATTTATTTGAGAGAGAGAGAATGAGAGATAGAGAGCACGAGAGGGAAGAGGGTCAGAGGGAGAAGCAGACTCCCCGCTGAGCAGGGAGCCCGATGTGGGACTCGATCCCGGGACTCCAGGATCATGACCTGAGCCGAAGGCAGTCGCTTAACCAACTGAGCCACCCAGGCGCCCTAGAGCTTACTTTTAAAAAATAAAATCTAGGGGCGCCTGGTTGGCTCAGTTGGTTAAGCGACTGCCTTCGGCTCAGGTCGTGATCCCAGGGCCCTGGGATCGAGCCCCGCATCGGGCTCCCTGCTCCGCGGGGAGTCTGCTTCTCCCTCTCCCACTCCCCCTGCTTGTGTTCCCTTTCTCACTGTGTCTCTCTGTGTCAAATAAATAAATAAAATCTTAAAAAAAAAAAAAAAAGGCCCACAGGTCAGCAGAAAAGCTGGGGTTCTGTTTCCCATGGTACCTCCTTGTCCCGCTGTGGCACAGGCGACTTGTCAGCGCGTCCACCCTCCTCTCTGTGCTGGTGTCTGACTTAGAAGCTCCTAGAAGGCAGAGCCGGGGTTTAAGGAGGCCCTGTGTGACAGGCAGTTAGAAAGGCTGTGGCTAACATTGGAAATAACAGTTTGCATCATTAACGTACTTCACAAAACCTTTTACAGCCCGGGGGTTCCATCTGCAGGCAGAGCAGACATGGTGGGAGTGCCCCCCGCTTCCCAGACACGGGAAAGACACCGGAGGAGGCCTGTTGTCAGTGGAAGGGGACCGGAGCCCAGGGTTCAACCCTGCGAGGTGTGGGCCGCTTCCAGGAAATGTCACCCCTACCCTAAGGTGCTTGCCCCCCTTTGCCCGTTTGCCACCCACCCCTTTGCTCCCAGACTGCAGGGGACCCGGAGCCCTCCTGTGCCTTTTTTTTTTAAAGATTTTATTTATTTATTTGACAGAGAGATACACAGCGAGAGAGGGAACACAAGCAGGGGGAGTGGGAGAGGGAGACGCAGGCTTCCTGCCGAGCAGGGAGCCTGATGTGGGGCTCGATCCCGGGACCCTGGGATCATGACCTCAGCCCAAGGCAGACGCTTAACAACTGAGCCCCCCAGGGGCCCCCTTCCTGTCCCTTTCTAGGTCCCTAGATGGGACCCCCCATGCTAGTCTGTCTACCCCTTGCCCTATGGCCCCAGCCCTCTGCCCCTGAGAGCCCGAGCTTCAGTTAGTGTCTCCGACGCGCCCCGCCGCCCCCGCCACGGCATCGCAGCCTGAGCCCCACGTGAACCGACTGGTGGTGCGTTTTCTCTTGAGAGGTGGTCACAGCCGTCACGCTGAACCTCTCCTCAGCCTGTCCCGCTGCTGCAGTAAATGGCTCCGGGCTTCCGGGAAGAGAAAGGAAGGTGTCAGCTGGTGCTGGGCCCCCCGCCCCAGACTGGCTGCCTTGCTGGTCATCAGAGTTCTGCTCGTCCTTTCCCCCTTGTCCTTGCTCCGGTGGGAGCTGTGGGAGGCCCGGGAGCCCCTCGAAGGCCCGCGGAGCAGGGGAGAAAGAGCCAAGGCTGGGGCGCGCCCGGCTCTCTCCTGGCCAGCAGAGCCGGTGACCAAGGGGTGAGTCGGCACCTTGGGAAGGACCCCGGTGCTGGGCCCCACTGTCGCTTCCTGACGTTTGTCGGGCCCCCGGCCTGCGCCCGAGGCTGGAGGGGTCCTGGGGCTGTAGCTGGGGTCACTGACTCTGCGAAGTCTTTAAAGGGCGATTTAAGGGAGCTGAGGAGCTCGCGTGCACTCAGAGACGCACCTGGTGCTGGGAGGAGACGGGCTGAGGGGCCACGTCCCGAGTGTGTGCGCGGGGTGTCACCCGGTGTGGGACACATGGCCCTGGCACCGCGGCTGCCTCCTCATGTGTGAACACACGTGCTTGTGGGCTGTACGGATGCCACGCAGCGGCGGGCACAGTGCCCTGGAACCCGGCTGGGCCGGCAGCAGACCTCCCCGAGGGGGTCTGGTTCTTGTCTCCCAGCCCCGCTCATCAGTCACGAAGTCCAGTGTCTTTTCTGTCCACTGGAGACTTTCTAAAGCTGTAATGTATGCAAACGCTTCGGTCCAGAAGCTCTCGGGAGTGACAGAGGGCGGCATAGACCGTCGCCCTACACACTCCCCATGCAGCAAAAGTACATTGACCCTTGACCGCTGCAGTGCTGGGGGTGCCCGTGCCCCACACAGTCATAAGTCTGCGTGTCATCCTGGACTCCCCGAAAACATAAGCAGCCGATGGGACACTGCATCCTTACCACAAAGGGAGACTTTTCTAATCACTGCTGTCTTCCTGACACATGGCTCGGCCGTGAGGACGCCAGCCCCGAGGTTGGCAGCTTCGTGGGGTGTGGACCAGAGCATTGACAGCCAGAGACTGAGAGCCGGAAAGTCTTCTCATCCTGTTGAAAGGGAACCCAGGGAGGTTAAGTGACTTGCCCCCAAACACACAGCCTCTTAGCAGCAGAGCCAAAAATAGAAACCAAATTCCCTAACTCTTAATCCTATAAGTGGCTGTATTTGATCATTTTCTGTGTTTGGCTGAGGACGTTTTCATATGTGTTAATAGACCAAAAGCACTTTGGGGGCTCCCTTCCATGTTTGTAGGGTCGCTTTCTTGGTATGGAGACTGTCACTAATCAAAATACTTTATTGAGAGCTATGGGAGCTACTCTTAGCATTATTTTTCTTTCTTTGATTTTTTTTGTTTTTTTTTTGTTAAGTAACCAGTACGCCTGACGTGGAGCTTAAACTCACAACCCTGAGATCCAGAGTCACATGCTCTCCTGACAGACCCATCCTGGTGCCCCTGGATTATCATTTTTAATAACAGCTTTATTGATCTATAATTCACATAGCACACACTTCAGTAGAGTGGACTGTAGTGTGCTCACAGACTGACTGTCACCACTATCCAGGGTTGGGACATTTTCATCGGCCCCAAGCAAAACCCGGTACCCCCTGCAGTTACTACCATCCCCCCCGCCCCCCAGCACTGGAAACCACTACTGTTTTATTTATTAAGATTTTATTTATTCAGATGAGAAAGAGAGAGACAGAGCACAAGCAGTCTCCCTGCTGAGCAGGAACCGTGGGATCATGACCTGAGCCAAAGGCAGACACCCAACCATCTGAGCCACCCAGGTGCTCCTAGACTTTTATTTATTTGAGAGCGAGAGAGAGCACAAGAGCAGGGAGAGGGAGAAGCAGACTCCCCGCTAAGCAGGGAGCCCGATGCAGGGCTCGATCCCAGGACCCCAAGATCATGACCTGAGCCGAAGGCAGACGCTTAACCGACTGAACCACCCAGGCATGCCAACATGTGGCCTTTTGATGGGCTTCTTTCACTTAGCATGTTTTCCAGGTTCATCTGGTGTTTTAGCGTGTGTCCATGCTTCATGCCCGTTCATTGCCAAATAATACCCCGTCATGTGGATAGAGCGCATTTTTGCATCCACCGGTTGATGGACATTTGGGTTACCACTGCTCTTGGGCGGCAGTGACTAATGTGGCGGTGAGCGCTGCATGTACGGATTTTGGTGCATACTATGTTTTCAGTTCTCCTGGGCATCTAGTTGCTGCATCACGTGATAACTCTCGGTCCTACATTCTCAGGAACTGCCACACTGTTTCCCAAAGTGGCTGCGCCATCTTACATTCCCCCAGCGGTGCACAAGGGCTCCGAGTTCCCCACCTCCTCCCGGAGCTTGTCAGTGCCTGTCCTTGTGACAGGAGAGCCGTCTTAGTGGCCGTGACGTGGGATCTTGTGTGGTTTGGGTTCGAATTTCCCTCGTGACTAATAACGTCCACCTTTTCGTGTGCTTATTAGGCCACTGTATATCCTCAGAGAGATGTCTATTCAGATCCTTTGCCCATTTTTTAATTAATTGGTTTGTCTTTTTATTGTTATTTTGTCCTTAAGGAGTCCTTTTTATATTCTGGATACAAGTCCCTTATCTGATATATAATTTAAAATGTTTTCTCTCATTATGTGGGTTGTCTTTTCACTTTCTTCTTGGTGTCCTTCAAAGCACAAAAGTTTTAAATTTTGAGGAAATTCAACTTATGTTTTTTTTTTCTTTTGTGGTTTATGCTTTTGCGTCCTTTGTAAGAAACCACTGCCTGATCCAAGGTAATGAAGATTTACTTCTGTGCTTTCTTTTAAGATTTCCATGGTTTTGGGCGCCTGGGTGACTCAGTTGGTTAAGCGACTGCCTTCGGCTCAGGTCATGATCCTGGAGTCCTGGGATCGAGTCCCTCATTGGGCTCCCTGCTCAGCAGGGAGTCTGCTTCTCTCTCTGATCCAACTCTCTCTCTCTCTCTCTCTCTCATTCTCTCTGTCAAATAAATAAATAAAATCTTAAAAAAAAAGATTTCCATGGTTTTAGGGGGCGGGAGAGAAAAGATTCTATGATTTTAGCCCTTACATTTTTAGGTCTGTGATCCATATTGAGTTAAAATTTTATACGGTACAAGGTAGGGATCCAACTTCATTCTTTTGCATGTGGATACTCAGTTGTCCCAGCACCATTTGTTGAAAAGACTTGAATGCCTTGGTATTCTTGTCGAAAATCAGTTGACCACAAATTAAAGAGTTGATTTTTGGATTCTCCATTCTAGTCATTGATCCAGATGTCTGTCATTATGCCACTCTCACGCTGTTTTGATTACTGTCGCTTTGCAGTAAGTTTTGAAATCAGGAAGTGTGAGTCCTCCAACTTTGTTCTTCTTTTTTAAGATTGTTTGTTTCTCCTGGATCCCTTGCATTTCCATATGATGTTTAGGATAAACTTGTCAATTTCTGCAAAAATGCCCAGTGGGATTGATAGAAGTGCACTGAATCTGTAGATACTAACAGTATTAAGTCTTCTGATCCATGAACATGGGAAATCTGTCCATGTACTTAGGTCTTTAACTTGTTCCAACAATGTTTCTAGTTTTCGGTGTCCCCGTCTGACACTTCTGTAGTTAAATGTATTCTTTTGGATGCTACTGTAAATGGGATTGTTTTCTTAATTTCATTTTTGGATTAGTCATTGTCGTACATAGATACAGGGTTGGTTTTTGTTCATTAATCTTGCATTCTGCAACCTTGCTGAACTCATTGACTTGTTCTCGCGGATTTTTAGTACATTTCTTAGGATTTTTCTGTGCACATGATTGTGTCATGTGCACACAGAGAGAGTTTTCCTTCTTCTTTTCCAACCTAGATGCCTGCATTTATTCCTTTTTCTTTCCTGATGATGCTGAGTAGAGCCACCAGCATAACACTGAATAGAAGTGGCAAGAGTCGACAACTTTGTCTTACTCTCAGATGATTTAAAGAAAAGCACGTCTCCACGTGGTCCTATTCTTGAGAAGCTCAATTGCACAGTCTCCACTGTGAGGTTGATACGTGAAACCGAGGTTGGCATTCATGGGTGGGACAGCTTGGGAAGACTTCCTGAAACAAACAGGATTTGGCTCAGACGGGAAAAGGTCATCGTTGGGCGGGGTCAGCACGTGAACATAGAGAAAAACGGGTGTGAGTTGAGTGTGAGGATGGAGGGGCTGTGGGGCTGTTACAGGAGGACAGCAGTTGATCACCGTTCTGCAGAGGTCCGCACCCCACTCACCTGTCAGTACCCCCCTGAAGTGCAGAGTTTCTCTAAGTGGGTCCATCGACTGACCCACAGTAGAATCACCCAGGGAGGACGATGGGGAATCTGTTCCTCACCCCAGACCTGCGTGCTGCATCCGGAATCCTGGGAGCCAGATCCCAGGAGCGTCTTCCCGAGTGATCCTCGTGTGTCCTGAAGACATCTCTTCCCCAGCTTTTCGACCTCATTCAGGCCCCCAGTCCCGAGTAGCAGATGATCTTCCCGCCGATGTGGTCCGTGACGTCAGGGCCGCCGGCTGCTCCTGGGGCTCCCTCATCTTCCTCCTTGCCTCAACAGACCAGTCCCTCCTGCCCTCTCCCTCCTCCCATTAGTTGTCTGCAGCCTTGTCCCCACCCCTTCCCACTTCCTGGCGTCGGGCTGGATGGGACCCCGGCGGCTAATGACAGAGTTCGAGCAGCTGGAGGAAGAGCTGGAGGATGCTTCCAGCACATTGTCCCGGCGCTGGGCGCATGTGCGGAGAGAGCCACCGAGCACGTGGACAGGCACATGTCCGAAGGGCGCATGCGAGGTCAGAGCCGTGCATAAATATGAGCATTTGAACGGGGCCTTCTGGACCGCCAGTTGCGCGGATGGGAGAAACCAGACGTACACCAAATTGCTACCGTGACCCCACAGGGGATGCAGTTTATGTTCAGGCTAAGAAGTCGATTTGGCAGGGGTCCTCCATCTCCTGGCTTTTTGTCGTCTTCCCTTCCACGGGCAGGGGAGACCTTCCTGTTTTGGAAACCCTCTGTCTGACCCCGCTGCCCCATCATCTGATTCCCCTCCGCTCAGCCTGGCTTCCCCAGAGGGCACTGTGCCTGTGGGCCCCACTTCTGCCCCAACGAGGCCCCTCCAGCCCTCTCCCGGCTGCAGCCCCCTGGGGCCAGTGGTGCTCTCCCCCGTGCTGTGTGTCCTGCTGTCTGTCTGACCTGCTGTCCGGCACGCAGCACAGGGCTGTTCCCAAGAGGCCGGCTCCTGTGTTCGTCCTTCCCTGTATATCTGTCTCCTGTGTCCACTCTCAGTCTCTGTCTTCAGACCCTCGTTTCTAACCGCCTGACGTCCCCTGACATCACAAATGCAACGTCCCGACCAAACTGCCATCCCCCGCCCGGCCCCCCTTGCTCTCACTTTCCTGGTGCTAGCTGACCGCCGACCCAGCCTGCAGAGCCCGGCTCCATTCGCACTGTCTCCTCCAGGAGCCCACCCGACGTGCCCCGCCTGCTTCAGTCTGTCCCTGAAGCCACGAAACGGACCTTCCACCCAGTCCCAGCCCCTCTCTGTGTGTGTGAGCAGGACAAACACTTAAATGTTTGCTCAGGACACAGCTGATGCCCAAGACCCCCTAGAAGGCTACTCTCCAGGGGCTCCCACTCTTCTTGGCAGCTTCTCGATGCCTCGAGGGCCTTCGCTCGCTCTTTTGGCAAAAAATCCTGTACCGCCACCTGTCTGCATTGGGGTACTTGGCCTGTAAATCTCAAGGTCTGTCCTGGACCTTCCAGGTTTCTCATGTATTGTTGAGCTCTGTTTGCACCTAATTGAGTTGTCACCCAGTTGGTGCTCAATAAATGTTTACCAGGTAAATGAAAGAAGAGAAAGTTGCCTTACAGATTTCCCCTGATTAGGGCCTAGGTGGGCCCAGGGTGGGTGTAGACACTCACTCAGAAAATATTTATTGGTTGGTTAACAATGGGGCAACTTTGAATATCAGCCTGAGGTGTTGGGACTCCTCTGTGAGCCGCCAGGGGTCGGGCCGGCTCTGGGCACAAGAGGAAGGTCAGGAGGGTGACCTTGGGCCATGGACGGAGGCATGGTGAGGCACGAGCCGGGAGCGGGGGCGCCCCGGGATTGAGAGGAAGCCAAATGGGTCCGTCTGGAGGGAAGAAGGGACAGGCAACAGGTGTGGAAATGGTCCCATGTTCTGTGCAGGGGGCCGGGCACCGCAATGCCCGTCACAGGCCTGGTCCCGGCTCCGTTCTCTGGAAAGCCCTTCCCAGGAGGTGCGCCGTGCCATCCTGGTTTGCAGGTCAGGAGAGCTGAACCCGGAGCTGAACCTGGAGATTGCGTTTGACCCCAAGGATTGCTTTCTTCCCCCAGCATCTCCCACACATCTGAGGAGGAGGTGGGTTCGGGTCTGAGATCAGAGAAACTGTCCGTGCTGATTCGAGGGGCTGGCTGTGCATGGTTAGGACCCCCAGGCCCATCCTCCTTCTCTGTTACGTGAGGAGCACCCCAAAATTCACAACCACAAGTCCCTGTCCCAAGGTGGACGTCCACCTCGGAAAAAGCGGAGTAGACATAACAAAGGACTGCCCAACAGGCCGAGCTCAGAGGCCCCCAAGAGGCTGAGCCCTTCTGGGGGGGCTAGGGTCCTGCAGGCAGATGAGAACTGGGTCCAGGCTCCCAGCCACTCCCATCGGTCCCTGTGCAGTGACACTTTCTCCCTTTCCTGGGGGGCGTACTGTTTTGTTAGACCTGCTCAAGGTGGTTTTGTCATCGGCGTGTTTTTGTTGGGTAATTTCAGCTGGAGCTTGGCCGGGTCAGCCCAGTCCCCTGGGGAGCACGAGGAGGGAGCCCCTCGGCACCTTCCCTCACGGCTTCCCCAGAGCAGGTGTGGGCTGTTCTCAGGCTACTGCGTGCCGGGCCCAGGCTGGGTGCTGGACACGCTGCTGAGCAAGGAGGGTTCCAGCCCTTTCTTCTGGGAGTTTCCGGGCGAGGAAAGTCACGGTCTCGGTGCGCGGTGGTGTGCGCTCTGAGGGGATGTACAGGGGAGGCGGCTGCGTGTCCAGGCCTTCAGGTCCCCTTGCCGGGAAAGCGAGCATGGTGGGGCGTCCAGTGTGGACACCCTGCAGCAGCCTCGGGCTGGTGTCTCCCCGCCATCCGGCCCGTCCAGGTTAGGTTCCGCTGCTGGTGGCCATGGAGGAGCAGTCAAGGGTTCTTTTGTTTTCCAGAAAGCCTATGCTGGGTTTCAGAATTGGGGAGAAAGGAGTTTCAGGTTATATACTTTTCAGATGATCAGCCCAGAGGCCTGGGTGCTGCCTGGGGAGAGTGTTCTGGGTGGTGTCACCCCCTGCCTGCCAGGCCTGCAGGTGGCCGAGGGGTGGGTGGCCTCCCCGCAGCCGTGCTGGCTGCTTGCTCTTGGTCCAGCAGGCAGTGAGCCTCTTTGGAGGCTTTGTCTGAGCCCTTTGAGCCTCTCCTCCTGGCACCGCCTGGCTCCAGAAAGCCCCCTGCCCCTCCCAGCGGCCCTCTCTGTCCACCGCTCTCCCGCCCTTGGGCTCAGGATGACCTCAGAGAAGTGAAGAAGCGGGAAAGGGACAGGAGGAGGGGGCTTCTGGATTTCAAGCCCCCTGCTAGCGTTCCTCCTCCCTGCTTTTTTTTTTTTTAAGATTTTATTTATTTATTCATGAGAGAGAGAGAAGCAGAGGGAGAAGCAGGCTCCCAAGGAGCAGGAAGCCCAATGTGGGACTCGATCCCAGGACTCTGGGATCATGACCTGAGCCGAAGGCAGACGCTTAACCATCTGAGCCACCCAGGCGCCCACTTCTCCCTGCTTTTAAAAACTCACAGGGGCGCCTGGGTGGGCTCAGTCGTTAGGCGTCTGCCTGGGTCCTGGGATCGAGCCCCACATCGGGCTTCCTGCTCAGCGGGAAAGGCTGCTTCTCCCTCTCCCACTCCCCCTGCTTGTGTTCTCTTTCTCACTGTGTCTCTCTGTCAAATACATAAAATCTTTAAAAAAGTTAAAAAATTAAAAAAAAATCTTTTACCGAACACACGCACTCTGTGCCGGGCACCGTCTCAAGCTCTTGATGGGCATTGCCTCGTTTACAGGTGACCCCAGCTCCAGAGGCACACACTCGGAGCCTGCAGACGCTGTTTGTCACTGCCTGTGGGCTCCCATGCTGTCATCTCTCCCCTTCTTTGGACTTCTCCTGTAGAACACGACCTCTGAGCCGATCCATGAAAACTACAGCTGGATCTGGGTTCCCCCGAAGCCCACTCCAATATACCCGTGCTCACTCATCTGACGGGATACCTCTCTCCCCGCTCTGTTCCGAAGTCCCAACACCTTGTTCTTTCTCTCTCTCCACAGGACCCTGCTGGAATCTTCGAGCTGGTGGAAGTGGTCGGCAATGGAACGTACGGACAGGTGTACAAGGTCAGGCTCTAATGGGGCAGGAGCGTGAGGCTCCTCCATGGGGCCCTCAGGAGGGGTGGCGGGAGCAGGGCCTAGGTCTGGGGCTGTGGGAGGTGACGGAGGGCGGGAGAGGGGAGGAGGGCGAAAGTAACGGGGGAAGGAAGCTCAGGACGTGGGGTGCTTTTGCTGGCCAGTGCGTGGAGTCTCCCTGAGTCCCGGGTGCAGTAGGAGGAGGTCTGGATCCGGGCGGGGTGTGGGCCGGGGCACAGGAAGGCAGTGGCGAGAGACTATGTGTTCTCATGTGTGTATTCATGTGCATGCGTGTATCTGTGTGCAAGTGTGTGCACATATGTCTGTATCCGTGTACATGTGTGCATGTGTGTCTGTGCGTGTCCATGTGCGTGCACATGTGTGTCCGTGTGCGTGCATGCGTGCATATCTGTGCGTGTGCGTGTCGGGGCTCACCCGAGAACTCAGGGCAGAGCTCAGGCCACAAGCACAGCCCTGGCTTTTCTTCCAAGACTGCAGCGAGGCCCAGCCTTGGCGCTGGTGGAGCCCCAGGACCTGTCGCCGAGGGGAAGTGGTTTTCTCGAGCTCCCGGGCCAGCCTGCAGTGGGTCTGGAGCCAGAGCTCTGGCCTTCTCCTCCGGGCCGCCCCGGACTGTTGCTTGTTGCTTTAGCCTGGCCCACCCAGCCCGACCACGGGTCCCACTAGGAGGGGGAGACGGCATGTTAGATGTTCCCCAGAGCTGGGGCCTCCAAGGCGCACACCCGCCTTCTGCATCTCCTGACACAATGCTAGGCCTTTCCACCAGTCTCTGCATCTCAGGGACATTTCCTGGGTCACTGGGACCACCCTGTACGCTTTGGGGAAAGGTGCGCCCCTCCCCATTGCTAGCCGGGTCATTGCCGTGGAAATAGTAGCTCTGTGTTCTGCTTCTCTGGGCTTGGGGTCTTGGGTGACTGCTGAGGACAAGCATGATCCACGGGCTGCCCCCCCCCCCCCAACTCTTCCCCAGGAAGCCTGGACTCTCTGGTCCAAGGCTGGGATGGCTCCTGGGGGAATGTCAGAGGGAGGAGGGGGGAGGAGGGAGAATGGCAGGGACATACTCTAGAAGTTACTTCCATTAGTGCATCGACAGGCCAGTCCAGCCTTCTGGGTTTCCCCGAGTTCCCTAAAATCCCAACTCTGTCTATTCTTTCCTGCCAATAATAATAAAAAGCCTTGGAGGGGGTGATTCTGGGAAAGGCTTCCTGGCGGGGGGAGGGGCACACGAGGCAGTGTGTGGGCATAGAAGGTGTCAGAGAGGCAGAGCCCTCTCCCGGCCTCCCCCAGCTTCCCCCAGCTTCCTCCGGAGAGAGGAAGAGGCCGGAGAGAACCTTTCACTCCCTGCTCTATTTTTCAAACTGTGGGAAGTCCAGAGCAGAGGTGAATCTCCCTCGCCTCCCTAAGCTGTTTTAGGGAGGAGACCCTTCATCTTGATGCAGCTTAGCGCTTGGAGTCCAGGCTCCATAGTGCTTAGAGGCCTCTGCCTTCCCCTGTGACTGACCCATAAAAAGTGTCCAGTCACCATGGGGACACTTTCTAAGACAGAAAGCCAGAGGGCGTGGCCTGTCCCAGAATCACGCCGTCCCTGGATGCAGACTCAGAGCCTCCACGCCCGGCTCTCTGTCCCGCAGGGTCGGCACGTCAAGACTGGGCAGCTGGCTGCCATCAAGGTCATGGACGTCACGGAGGTAGGGGGCCATGGGGGCAGATGGCGGGCTGGGGCACTGAGGCGGGCTGGGGGCTCTCGGGCTCAGCCCTCCCATTCCCCTAGGATGAGGAGGAGGAGATCAAACAGGAGATCAACATGCTGAAGAAATACTCTCACCACCGCAACATTGCCACCTACTACGGGGCCTTCATAAAGAAGAGCCCCCCCGGGAATGATGACCAGCTCTGGGTGAGACGGCCCCCGCCACCCCAGCCCTCGCTACTTCCAGGCTCACCCACAAGCCAGCCTCGGCCCCCAGCCCTCCCTGAGTCTACACAGCCTCCCTGCCTCCCAATCCAGAGTGCCTCCTGGCTCGCACGCTGCAGCCTCTTATCCTCGGAGCGTCTGGAGGGCCCCGGGGTCCTGGGGGTTTGCCCGCACCTTGTCCTCACCAGGAGCTTATACTGTGTGCGGCCCATACTTCCTAGGCGGTGGGCATCGTCACTGAGCCAGGGCTAGGGCAGGAGGTGAGTCCGTCAGTCCTGCCTTCACGCACAGCTCCGGGGGAAGCCATGGCCCCAAATACTGTGTGCAGAGGCAGGGCTCGGACCCTCTGGGCAGAGCACAAGCCCTTCTGGATGATTCCTCTAACCAGAGCTTGATGTGGCTCCTTTGAGCCTCCCCCAAATTCCCTCCCGGCCCAGAACATTCCTGAGAGTCTGTGCCCTCCGGGGCCTGGGCCCATTCCCCAGCCTTGACCTTCCTGCTCCGAAGCCTAGCCCCGGGAGAGAGTGCCAGGGAGCGCGGCGGTGGGCTTGGGGCTCATGCTGGGTCTCCCCTCCCGCCATTGCCAGACGGGTACTTACTGAGCACCTTGTGTGTACTCTGCACAGATGGGCTGAGTCACGTCCCCATTTCCAGGGCGCTCACACACAGACTGTGCCCTAAGCAAGGGCAGCACAACTTCCGGGGGGTAACCTGCCAGCTGTGTGTAGTGGGAGATCCTGAGCACCAGAGGCTAGGCGCTGGCCGCACTGGACACCCCGTCCCCCGGAGGGAGAGGCCCAGGCCCAGATGGGCAGTGTGCAGATGCCCTTTTTCACACGTACAAGTGTACGCATTCCCGCCTGGCGGGTCTCTGCGTCGGATGTGGGCTTTTGGAAAACGTGCAGTGAAACTCCGGCACAGGCCTCCCGATCCCAGGGCGCTGACCGTGGCTTGTGCTGGGGTCTTCCCAGAACCCCTCCTGCAGCTTGCCGCTTGGTCTCCTGCAGGCCTGGAGAATCTTTCTTAGCGCCCGGTCTTGCCTCTGGGCCAGGGCTTGGCCAACCTTTCCTTGGCCGTGAAGGCCGGGCAGCAGGTGTCTGGGGCTCTGTGGACCCTGCAGTCTGTCACGGCTCCTCAACGCAGCTGCTGGGCCCCCAAACGGCCACAGGAAGTGCACCTCTGAACGGGGACGGGAGTGTCACTGGGCTCCCGGAAGCCTTTAGTTAGGACACTCAAACTTGAGTTTTATAGGATTCTTAGTTTGGTTGTTTTCAACCATTTATAAATGTAAAGACCAGGTTTCGCTCGCTGGCTAAAGTTTGCCAACCTGCACTCTGGGATGGTAGTTGTGGTTTTGGGCTGTGGGTCCCCACGGGGCCCTGACGAAAGCCCCGGGCCCATCCCCAAGGAAGACATGTGCATGCACCTCATTCTGTCTAGTTTCCAGGGTTCCTTGGGCTCCTCAATAGGACCCAGACTGTCTCCCTCAGCCCTGCCTGCCCTGTCTTTCCCGACTGCATGGCCTTCTGCTCTGCAGCTCACCCAGTTGTGGCCCCAAGGCCTCTGGCCCTCCTTCCAGGAGGCTGGCAGGGGAAGGAGGCCCTGCCTGACGGATGCTTCCCCCCGCCCCCCGCACCCCCGTGCCTCCCTGGGCCCATAGCTGGTGATGGAGTTCTGTGGTGCTGGTTCCGTGACAGACCTGGTGAAGAACACGAAAGGGAACGCTCTGAAAGAAGACTGTATCGCCTACATCTGCAGGGAGATTCTCCGGGTGAGCACCAGCCTCTCCCTGGACACGGACCCTCCCTGCCCCGGGGAGACCCCAGGCGGCTCGGGGGTGGGAGACCGAGGCCGGCCCTGGAGAACTCTCTGGCAGTTGGCGGGGGCGGGGGGCGGAGGACAGGCACCTCTGCCACTTCACCTGCCACCCTGCAGCTGCTGGGCCTTCTCTGAGGATGCTCCCCACTGACATGCAGCCTCCGCTTGGGCTCCGGGGTGGGGAGGGGCTGCCCCCCATCTCCCCCTCTGCTTGCTCACGTCCCCGCCCACCCTCTGGCCGCAGGGTTTGGCCCATCTCCATGCCCACAAGGTGATCCATCGGGACATCAAGGGGCAGAACGTGCTGCTGACGGAGAACGCCGAGGTCAAGCTAGGTACGCCCGTTCCCTCGCGGCAGATGGGGCTCTCTGACCTGCAGGACAGAGTGAGAGGCTGGGAGTCTTGCTCCCGCCCTTCCCCATCTCCTCCCTTGCGAGCCCCCCGCCCCCAGCTGGAAATCAGTCCCGAAGTTTCCCCCCTGCTACCTCTGTGTCCCAGGTGCTGTGCAGGTTCCTCCAGCCTGTCCCTTGGCCCTTTCGCATTGGTTTTCTCCCAAGACGCAGGGGGGGAATGTGGATGGGGCGGCAGAGGTGTCCGGGGATGTCTGGAGAGGCCAGGATCTCTGCTGCCCCTGGGGCACGGACCTGCCAGCGCCAAGAGCCTCCATGATGACCCCTCCCTCTGTGTCTTCCCAGTGGATTTTGGGGTGAGTGCTCAGCTGGACCGCACTGTGGGCAGGCGGAACACTTTCATCGGGACCCCCTACTGGATGGCCCCGGAGGTCATCGCCTGTGACGAGAACCCTGATGCTACCTACGACTACAGGGTATGGGGCGGGAGCCAGGGCGCGCAGAGGCAGCCAAGGGTGGGACGGCGATGAGGTGGTGGGCAGACTGAAGACACGGGGGCCCAGATGGGCCGGGGGACGCAGTGAAGGTGCGGTGGTGTGCTGGCCGTGAGGAGTGGCTCAGCTGGAGCCCAGAAGGAGGCCCTGAAGAGGCCGACATGGTGGGGCAGAGGGCCGTCAGGAACATGCTCTGTCTCTCCTCCTCTCCCCTCTGCAGAGTGACATTTGGTCTCTAGGAATCACAGCCATCGAGATGGCAGAGGGGGCCCCCCGTAAGTGTGGAGCCAGGAGCGGAGGAAGCCCCAGAGGGGCTGTGGGGAGGGGGGCCACCAGGGGAGGGAATGGTGGGAGGAGCTCCTTGAGGCTCTCAGGGGCCAGGAGAGGGACTCATGGTGTCCCCCCCCCACGTGCCAGCTCTGTGCGACATGCATCCCATGCGAGCCCTCTTCCTCATCCCCCGGAACCCACCCCCCAGACTCAAGTCCAAGAAATGGTAGGTCCCTGGACCAGGCCCCCTGCCTTCACCCCTGCATCCAGTGAGGGTGTGCACCACAGAGGGGTGGGGGCTGGGGCCGGGGTTGGGATGCGGAGAAGACCTGAGGGAAACCCAGGTGGCTCCTGGACGGATGATTGCCCTCTCCCACCTCTGAACCCCCCCGCCTTGCGAGGGGCCCTCCCAGCATGAGCCCCGTTCCCTTCCAGGTCTAAGAAGTTCACCGACTTCATTGACACGTGTCTCATCAAGACCTACCTGAGCCGCCCGCCCACGGAGCAGCTGCTCAAGTTCCCGTTCATCCGTGACCAGCCCACGGAGCGGCAGGTCCGCATCCAGCTCAAGGATCACATCGACCGCTCCCGGAAGAAGCGAGGCGAGAAAGGTCTGCGGGCCAGCGGGGAGGTCTTCCTAGGCAGCCCCGCTCCCCGCTCCCCGCTCTGGGGCCTAGGCCTGCCGGGGCCGGGGAGCCCTTCTCCCCAAACTTCCAGCCCCGGGGGGGGGGGTTGCCCTCGTCCACCCCCCGCCCCCGCATCCCAGGCAACCTCCCGCACACAGGGCCACCCTGTTACAGCCTGACAGGGGCTCTATGGTGAGCCGGTGCGGGCCTACGAGCGCTGTGGGGTCTGGTCCCCCGCTCTGCCCGGGCCCACGTTCCCAGGAGGCAGGCGGGGCCGGGTGCGCGGCTCTCCCCGCAGACCGCGTTGGTCAGCCCCACGGAAGGCTCCCCGGCCCGGGGTGGGGTCTGTGCGCTGGCGGAAGGAACAGCGGTGGACTCCCCCTGCAGAGGAGACGGAGTACGAGTACAGCGGCAGCGAAGAGGAGGACGACAGCCACGGGGAGGAAGGCGAGCCCAGGTGGGCCCCGGCCCCGGCCCAGCGGCAGCCGTGCTCCCCGCCGTGGGGTCCCTGGTGTGCGGTGGGGGGCGGGGGGGACAGAGTGGCGGAGCCCACACACCCGCGGCGGGGGCTGGAGGAGCCGGGGGGGGGGGCGGCCCACCGACGGCTGTGGGCTCTGAGCCCCGCGCACGCGCTGACCCCCGCGCCGTCCGCCCGGCCCCAGCTCCATAATGAACGTGCCCGGGGAGTCGACGCTGCGCCGGGAGTTTCTGCGGCTGCAGCAGGAGAACAAGAGCAACTCGGAGGCCCTGAAGCAGCAGCTGCAGCAGCAGCAGCAGCGCGACCCCGAGGCGCACATCAAGCACCTCCTGCACCAGCGCCAGCGCCGCATCGAGGAGCAGAAGGAGGAGCGGCGGCGCGTGGAGGAGGTGGGGCGGCCCCCGGGCGGGGCGGGGGGCGGGGCTCCGCGGCCCCTCAGACCTGTGCGCAGAGGCGCGCTGCCCCCCGCCGGCCCCGCGTGCGGGGTGTGGGCGGCCCGCGGAGTGGACGCCTTCCGCACGGACAGGCTGGTCCCGCCCCTTGCGTGTGCGGAGCTCCCGCTCCGTGCGTCCCGCGGGATCTCGGGCGTCCGCACGCACTCCGGCGTCCTGGGCGGGGACCGCGGGCGGCATCTGGTTTGATCCGGAAGCCCCGTCGGAAGACTCTCCTGTGGGCGCCTGGGTGGCTCAGTTGGTTAAGCGGAAGACTCTCCTGTGATTCTTGGTTGTTTGGGCTTAGATTTGCTGGGAAGTACAGTCTTGTCCCTTGGACGTTGGAGGTGGTGAGAGAAGTACCTTTTAATTAATAGAGAGTCTTACTTTTAAACAGCAGAGTTTTTTTAAATCACCAACTTAAAAGGCGCGCATCCGTATACGTCGTGCTTAGATGCGTTTGTTCTGCGGGAGGGACCTGGTGAGGAAGGAGAAGGTGTAAATACGGCCTTCAACGTGGGGGCTTTTGTGGAAACAATTGCATGATTTCAGAGTTCGCGGAGAGCCGGACTTAAAATCGTCCCAGTCCTGGGAGATACCCTCTGCTGCCCCGCAAAGCAGCCCCTGTCCCTGCTGAGCAAAGGCCCAGCCCGGGCCCGGCGGGGAGGGCCGGGGGGCGCAGGTGCCCGGCAGCGGGCGGACGGACGCAGCACCGCGCGTGCCACGGCGTCCCCCTCGCGGGGACGGGCAGGGCGCACGGGGCTGCGGGTTGTAGGGGCCCCTCCGCCGGTCCCCCCCTCGTTGGGACACACTCGCCTGGACCCGGCGCTTCTGCGCGGGCGCCTGCCGCCCCCTTGTGGCCAGAGGCTGTCCGTGCGGCCCACCCCGCGCCGCTGGCGGCGGGGATGGGTGTGAGGGCCAGGGGCTGGGCGCTTGGCTGTCGGGCACTGTGCCGCCGTTGCTTGGCTGGCTTGGTGGAGGAGCGGACAGTGGAGGCATCCCCCGAGGCGGCCCCCAGGGGCAGCAGTCCCCCGCCGCCGTTACCCGCCGCCCCTCCCCAGCAGCCCCAGGGAGAAGGCCTGCCCGCACCGTCCAGCAGAGTTCCCCTTGCCCGCGGGCGCTGGGGGCTGGCCGGGCACCTTTTCCGGGGCTGAGTGTCCGGTGCGGGCCTGAAGAGCACCTCCTCGCACCCACAGCAACAGCGGCGGGAGCGGGAGCAGCGGAAGCTGCAGGAGAAGGAGCAGCAGAGGCTCGGGGACATGCAGGCCCTGCGGCGGGAGGAGGAGCGGCGGCAGGCCGAGCGCGAGCAGGTACAGCGCCCCCAGCGCACACCGGACTCACCCGCTCCCTGCCCGGCCTCCCCTCTGCTCCTGCTGCCCGCCTGCCTGCGCCCGGCGCCCTCCCCCGGCTTTCCCGTTCCCCGGATTCCTCCTTTCTTTTCCAGCTTCACTCTCTCTCTGTTTTCTCCCACCCTTCACCCCGCGCCCTGGCTCCTGCCCTCCTCCTGTCTCTGTGCCTTCGTTCCGCGTCTCTCTGCCCCTCCTCCACGCCCCACCCCTGCACCTTCCCTCGCGGGCCCCCCACCCTGGCTTCCTCCTCATCGCCTGCCCTCCCGGGGCTCATCCCACCCGCCTGCCCCCTCTCTGATTCTGCCCGCTCTCCCCCTCGTTCTTACCCCACCGATCCTGTTCTCCAACGCTGCCCCCCCCCCCCGCCCTCTGCCCCCCCCCCGCCCCCCAGGAGTATATCCGTCACAGGCTGGAGGAGGAGCAGCGGCAGCTCGAGATCCTCCAGCAACAGCTGCTCCAAGAACAGGCCCTGCTGCTGGTAACGGGGCCCCCGGCTTCCTCTGGGAAGGAGCGGATGCAGAGCCTCTGTGCCGCAAAGGGACGGGGACACTTCCGGGAAGGGGACCCGGCCAGGCGACCTCCGGGCAGCTGGAGCAAGGGCCTGCCTGCCTCCGCTCCGGGCCGCGCTGAGCCGGCTCTCCCTACCCTTGGGCCCAGGAGTACAAGCGGAAGCAGCTGGAGGAGCAACGGCAGTCCGAGCGGCTCCAGAGGCAGCTGCAGCAGGAGCACGCCTACCTCAAGTCCCTCCAGCAGCAGCAAGGCCTGCCCGGGGACAGGAAGCCACTGTACCACTACGGCCGGGGCGTCAGTCCCGCCGACAAGCCGGCCTGGGCCCGAGAGGTACTGGCCGCTGCTCGCCCGCCCCTCCACGCCAGGAGCTGCAGGGGGCGGCCGCCCCGCAGGCCGGGGAAGGGGGAATGTGGCATTGGGCGTGGGCCTGAGGGCCGGTCGGGAAGGGGGTGGGGCGGCCGTGCTGTGAGGACGGGGGAGCAGAGCCGGCCGGGCCCCTTTCCCGCCGCAGGTCGAGGAGCGAACGAGGATGAACAAGCAGCAGAACTCCCCCTTGGCCAAGACCAAGCCCAGCAGCACAGGGCCTGAGCCCACCCTCCCCCAGGCCGCCCCAGGGCCTCCGGGCCCCCTTTCCCAAACTCCTCCTATGCAGAGGCCGGTGGAGCCCCAGGAGGGACCGCACAAGGTGAGCCTCTCCCCGGTCCCGTGTGAGCACGCACACGTGGGAGCCTTCCTTTGCATGGCTGCGGCACAGCTGTGTGCTCACACGTGCACACGATACGTGCACGTACGCACACATGCCCTCAGCCAGGGGTCACGGATCTCGGTACGGGGGCAAAGACAGCCCCTTGCCTGCCGTGCGTGAGTCTGGTCCCGTCTCGGCTGTTCTGGGGCTTCCAGAACTCCTCTCCTCGGACGGACAGTTGGAAGCCAGAGGCTTTCCTCACTCCCTCTTCCCAGAGCGGGCAGCCCACCCTCCCTGGTCTTTCCCTGCAGAGCCTGGTGGCGCACCGGGTCCCACTGAAGCCATATGCAGCGCCTGTACCCCGATCCCAGTCCCTGCAGGACCAGCCCACCCGAAACCTGGCTGCCTTCCCAGCCTCCCCTGAGCCCGACCCCGCCATCCCCACGCCCACTGCCACGCCTAGCGCCCGAGGAGCCGTCATCCGCCAGAATTCAGATCCCACCTCCGAAGGGCCTGGCCCCAGCCCAAACCCCCCAGCCTGGGTCCGGCCTGACCCTGAGGCCCCCCCCAAGGTAAGGGCCCTACCACGGGACCGAGAAAGAGAAGAGAAACAGGAAGGACAAGGAGGAGTTGTTGGGCGTGGGCAAGGCGGAGATGGGGTTCAGGGCTGGAAGGGAAGCGAAGGGCCAGGCGCCTGCCCTGGGCCCTGTCCCGCGAGCTTTACAGGCCAGAGGGCGGGCTGCCTGCTCGGGGACTGCGTCCCTGCTCCCAGGGCTGAGTGAGGGAACGGAAGGAAGCATGCCCAGGGCTTTTGAGGAAGCCCCAGGCGGGCAGACTTGCTGGGCTGGAGTCCCAGCTTCATGACAGTGGAAGATTCGGGAGCTTCCCTGACCTCGGTTTGCGTGTCCGCGGAAGCTGGGGAGAACAGCTGTTGGGGCCGAGGCAAGGGTGCGTTTCAGGGGCGGCCAGTAGGGCGCTGGTACCACGCACTGACCTGCTCCCCGCTCAGGTGCCTCAGAGGACCTCCTCCATCGCTGCCGCCCTCAACACCAGTGGGGCTGGAGGGGCCCGGCCCACTCAGGCTGTCCGCGCCAGGTAGCCCCTGGGGGGGAGGTTGCATGGTGGCCCCGGGGCTGGGGGGGGGGGGGTCACAGGAGAGGTTGCTAGGTTACCCACTTAGGAGTGGGCAAGCCCTACCCCGTCACCTCAGCGCCCCCTGCCCCGCCCCCCCGGCACCCCTGTGCTCCCTCCACAGACCTCGCAGCAACTCCGCCTGGCAAATCTATCTGCAAAGGCGGGCAGAGCGGGGCACCCCCAAGCCTCCAGGGTCCCCTGCTCAGCCCCCTGGCCCGCCCAACGCCTGTAGGTAATGGAGTTGTGTTCCCCCCCCCCCCCCCCCGCTCTCACTTCTGCCACGGGCTTCTCTTCCACCCCTGGTGGTGGCCCCCTCTGTGCTGCAGCTCCATGCTGGAAGGGGGGGGGGGGCACCTGTTCTCCTGACCTGCCTCTGCCCTCCTACAGCAACCCTGACCTCAGGAGGAGCGACCCTGGCTGGGAGCGCCCAGAAGGCGCCCTCCCCTCTCATGGGCACCTGCCCCAGGCTGGCTCGCTGGAGCGGAACCGCGTGGGAGGTACGGCCCGCCCACTCTGCGGCCTGTGGGCTGGTCTGTCAGATGGACCCTGCCCTCGGGGGCTCGGCGGCGGGGGGCAGGGGCCCCGGCTGGCTGTGGATCACCGAGGGTGGCCAGGTGTCCGTGACCTCCCTTCTCCCACCTTGCCTGATCCAGCCTCCTCCAAACTGGAAAGCTCCCCAGTGCTCTCCCCCGGCCACAAAGCCAAGCCTGAGGACCACCGCTCCCGGCCGGGCCGGCCCGCAGTAAGTCACCGGAAGCAGCTGTGGCCCCATCTGCTCCCGGGTGGGGGCTTGGGGCCTTGGAGCCCCCAGGGGCCCCGGCCGGGCCCTCTGTAAACTGGTACGAAGGGGCCGTGGGCTGCACTTCTCAGCTACTGATCTCTCTTCACCTCTCTCCTGCTCTTCCCGGCTGCCCTTGCACCCCTGCGGCCCCTCCCAGAGCTATAAGCGCGCCATTGGTGAGGTCAGTAAGGCCTGCTTGGGGAACCCCCGTTGCCTGCTCCTTTTCTGGCTGCCTTCCTTCCCGCTCCCCTCCCTCCCCACTCTTACCTCCTCACGCGCCGGGCCCCCGCCCCCACAGGATTTCGTGCTGTTGAAAGAGCGAGCCCTGGACGAGGCCCCGCGGCCTCCCAAGAAGGCCATGGACTACTCGTCGTCCAGCGAGGAGGTGGAGAGCAGCGAAGACGAGGAGGAAAGCAACGGCGAGCCATCCGAGGGGAGCAGAGACACCCCCGGGGCCCGGTATGGGGGCATCCTGGGGGAGGGCAGACTCCCCCTTTCCTAGGTTGGGGGACCCTGGCTACCACTGCCCGGCAGGCCCCCTTCCTCTTCTCTAGAGAACGGGGTCTGGGCCAGCATCCCCATGTCGCCCACTGCTGCGGCAGCTGAGGGCGGGCCGCCCCCCCTGGGGCGCCAGCGCGGGGACACACACACCCCCACACCCCGGCAGGGCAGTGTCGAGTGGAGGGGAGGGCACTGGGCCTCCCTCTCGGGCCGCTCCCCGCTGTGGGCAGGACCCGGGGGCAGACGACAGTTCTCTCTCCCGTGGCAGTGACGGGGACACCGACAGCGTCAGCACCATGGTGGTCCACGACGTGGAGGAGATAGCCGGCACCCAGACCCCCTATGGGGGCGGCACCATGGTGGTCCAGCGCGTGAGTGGGGACCCCCCGCCCCCGTTTCGAGCACCTGCCGTGCCCCCTCCTCCGCCCAGCACTGGTTGCCTTTTCTCTGTCCCTCAGACTCCCG
Organism: Callorhinus ursinus; assembly: GCF_003265705.2. Taxonomy (NCBI): domain Eukaryota; kingdom Metazoa; phylum Chordata; class Mammalia; order Carnivora; family Otariidae; genus Callorhinus; species Callorhinus ursinus. The sequence goes on along the minus strand of NW_027397105.1, from coordinate 1,702,198 downwards.
AGGAGGAGCGCAGCCTGCTCCACGCGGACAGCAACGGCTACACGAACCTCCCCGACGTGGTGCAGCCCAGCCACTCGCCCACCGAGAGCGGCAAAGGTCACAGCCCCCCCTTGAAGGACGGCGGTGGTGACGTAAGCGGGCAGATGCAGCCCCGGAGCCGTGCGGCAGTGGGCAGGGGCGCTGGGGGGGGGCCCGGGTCGCGAGTGTTCGCCTGACCACAGCTGCACCCCCACAGTACCAGTCTCGCGGGCTGGTGAAGGCCCCCGGTAAGAGCTCATTCACGATGTTCGTGGACCTAGGGATCTACCAGCCTGGAGGCAGTGGGGACACCATCCCCATCACAGGTGAGGACGGGAGGCCGTGCGAGGCGCGAGGCCCCGGGGAGGGTGCAGGCGGCTGCGGCCTCCGCTTGGGCCCGAGCGCCTGCCCGGGGACAGAGGCAGCGAGGGCGCCTGAGGCCCCGTTGGCCCACGGGAAAGATGCTCCGAGCGGCCTGGGCACCCGAGGGACGGGGCGGGGATTTTGCCAGGCCTCCTGTCCCATTTCCACCTTTCTGTGCACCTCCTCCTTTCTGCACCCCTCCCTGGTCCTGCTGAGTGCTCAGAGGAGGCCCCTCCCACCCCGCCAAATCCAGGGCTGCGGTGAGGAGGGACGGGGGAGGGGGCTGCAGCTCTCCTCCCCCTTTCCCTCTCCTCTTCTTCGCAGCCCTGGTTGGGGGGGAGGGCAGCCGGCTGGATCAGCTCCAGTACGACGTGCGGAAAGGCTCTGTGGTCAACGTGAACCCCACCAACACCCGTGCCCACAGCGAGACCCCCGAGATTCGGAAGTACAAGAAGCGGTTCAATTCAGAGATCCTCTGTGCGGCCCTATGGGGTGAGCCGGGGGCGGGGAGAGCGGGGTGCAGCGCACCCCTGTGCTCCAGCTCGGGAGAGGCTGGGCTGCCGGTGACCTGCCCTACGGCTTCCGCTGCAGGTGTCAACCTGCTGGTGGGCACGGAGAACGGCCTGATGCTGCTGGACCGAAGCGGGCAGGGCAAGGTGTACGGGCTCATCGGGCGGCGGCGCTTCCAGCAGATGGATGTGCTGGAAGGGCTCAACTTGCTCATCACCATCTCAGGCACGCGGGGCGCACGTGGGGCGGGGACCCCCGGGCTCTCTGTTGCCACCTGCAGCCCGGCGGACCACTGAGGGCGGTGGGCGCTGGACCTCCGGTGAGGGCTGTGTGTCCGCTCTCAGGGAAAAGGAATAAATTGCGGGTGTATTACCTGTCTTGGCTCCGGAACAAGATTCTGCACAACGACCCAGAAGTGGAGAAGAAGCAGGGCTGGACCACCGTGGGGGACATGGAGGGCTGCGGGCACTACCGCGTGGGTGAGGAGGCCCCCGCAGAGGGGTTGAGGAGGACACGGAGCCAGGGGGCCTGGGCCGCGTGGCCGAGCCTCGACGCCAGAGGCTGGGTGACTGGAGGAGGGGGCGGGGCGCGCTCGGTGACTCGCCTGGGGGACCCTCTCCTTCCCTGCCCCCCAGTGAAATACGAGCGCATTAAGTTCCTGGTCATCGCCCTCAAGAGCTCCGTGGAGGTGTACGCCTGGGCCCCCAAGCCCTACCACAAGTTCATGGCCTTCAAGGTAGCCCCGGCTGCGGACCCCCCACCTGCCCGGCCCCGCTGGCCACCCCCCGCCACGGCCCCTGAGCCCCTCCCTCTCCGCAGTCCTTCGCCGACCTCCCTCACCGCCCCCTGCTGGTCGACCTGACAGTGGAAGAGGGTCAGCGGCTCAAGGTCATCTATGGCTCCAGCGCCGGCTTCCACGCCGTGGACGTGGACTCGGGCAACAGCTACGACGTCTACATCCCCGTGCACGTAAGCGGGGGGGGCCGTGGGGCGGGGCCGCCGGCCCTCGGGCTCTGGGTGCCCGGCCTGCAGCCCGCCCTGTGCCCCCCAGATCCAGAGCCAGATCACGCCGCACGCCATCATCTTCCTCCCCAACACCGACGGCATGGAGATGCTGCTGTGTTACGAGGACGAGGGTGTCTACGTGAACACCTACGGGCGGATCATCAAGGACGTGGTGCTGCAGTGGGGAGAGATGCCCACCTCTGTGGGTGAGCGAGGCGCCCGCGCCCCCAGCAACCCCCCGCCCCCCCCCCCCCGGGCCGGAGCTGCAGCCCACTCACTGCCCCTCATCCCCTCCGCCCCCAGCCTACATCTGCTCCAACCAGATCATGGGCTGGGGCGAGAAAGCCATCGAGATCCGCTCGGTGGAGACCGGCCACTTGGACGGCGTCTTCATGCACAAACGGGCCCAGAGGCTCAAGTTCCTGTGCGAGCGGAACGACAAGGTGGGAGCCCCTTGTCCTGGCCTAGGCCGGCCGTCCGTTCTTCCTGGGAGGGGGTTCTGGGGGCGCAGCCTGCCCTTCCCTGGCCTTCAGTTTCTGGGAGCCCCGCCCTGCTCCCCAGACCCCTTCCCCGTGGCTGCCGGCTGCCTCTCCCCAAGCATCTCGGCCTCTGGGGTGGGAGGCGCCACCACTGCGTTGTGCGGTTTCTAGCCGTCTCCTCTCTCCTGCGCCCAGTTAACCGAGACCCCCCCAGCCCTCAGTGCCGACTTGTGCTGCCCCACAGGTGTTTTTCGCCTCAGTGCGCTCCGGGGGCAGCAGCCAAGTTTACTTCATGACGCTGAACCGTAACTGCATCATGAACTGGTGATGGCGCAGCCGTGCCCACAGCCAGACCCCCCAGGCCGCCCTTCTTTCCCCTCCCCGGGCTTTTGCTTTTGACTGGTTTGATTCACTGGAGCCTGCTGGGAACGTGACCTCTGACCCCTGATGCTTTTGTGATCACGTGACCATCCTCTCTCTTGCCCCCCCCCCCATACGTTCTTCTCTCCAGAACTGTGCCTGTCCCGATTCCGGGGAGAGGTACAGCTTCCCCTTCCCCGGAATCGGGATGGCCGAGCCCCACCCCCCTTTTCTCCGCTTCAGAGGAGAGTGCTTGGGGCGTGGACCCCGGACCCCACTGCTGCTGACCGGGCAGGGCCCTGGGCCCCTTCATTTGCACGTCAGGGGAGCCGGCTCCCCCCTTGAATGTACCAGACCCTGGGGGGGGTCACTGGGCCCTAGGTTTCAGGGGGGTTGCCCGCCACTCCAGGGGCAGGGACCATTTCCTCATTTTCTGAAAGCACTTTAATGATTCCCCTCCCCCCAAACCCCAGGGACTGGAGGGGGGACCCCGCCAGCCAAAACATTTCCCCCTTTCCAACCCCATTTCTTTCTAGCCTCTGTCCTTCCCTGGTGGAGGGAGGGAGCAGGGAGCTCTCGCCCCCCCACCCCGCACCCCCTTGCTTGCCTCTGTATATAGTGTGAGCAGCAAGTAGCCCCACCCGCCCTGCTCCTCCTCAATGTAGTGGCCTTGGATATTCCGTTTGTTAATAAAGACAATTCAACCAGCTCCTACCATCTCGGGCCTGTTTTACTGTTTTCTTTCCCAGCCCTGGATACCAACCAGCGGAAGCCTGCAGGGCTGGGAGGGAGGGAGGGGGCGGCTGAGGGGGCCTTATCCCTGTGGCCTTGGGGGGGGCCTTCGCTGAGGGCATTTGGCTCCCCCCGGGGAGGCCCTGGCTTCCTGGTTCCAGCCGCCTCACGTGAAGTCCCATGGAGGGGCCCCTTCGGTTTTCAACCCGGAAGGAGGCAGCAGCTTCTAGAGAGAGAGGGTCACAGGGGCCGGGGGGGGGGGGCTCAGAACTGGGGGGTCAGCAAGGCTGGATGGAGGGGTGATGAGTGGTTTCTGGAGTACTGTCGTCTGCTTCCGATCTCCCGACCGGTGGCCGGACCTACACAAGCACGTGCACACACCCCCACGTGCACGCGTACAACCCCACGTGGGGGCAGACACCTCATGTGTACAAACAACCCCCCCCACGTGTGCAGACACCCCCACGTGCTCACGCAGACCCGTGTGCACACCCCCCCGTGTGCGCGCACCCCCCCACGTGTGCAGACACAACCCCACGTGCTCGCGCAGACACCCCCACGTGTGCAGACACAACCCCACGTGCGGGCGCGCACAGCTCCTCTGTGAAGTTGGCGAAGCGCGGGTTTATTATGGCAGCGGGTAAAGGCTCACAATACAGCATGGGCCAGCAGCATGTTTTTCAAAATCGGTTTCCTTCCGGAAATGGGAGCGGGGGGAGAAGCCGTCTACATACACGGCGGGTAGGGCAGCTCGGGCACTTGGTTGAAGTAGCCACCGAGGAAGATGAGGCTGGACCCCACGCCGAAGAGCACCAGGGCGGCCCAGAAGCAGATGTTGTCCAGGGCCTTCCCCATGCGCACCCAGTCGGACACCTCCTGGGGAGGGGGCGGACACAAGCTGCGTCTCCCGCGGCGCCAGGGACGAGGCCTCCAGGTGACCACCCGCCCCCGCCCCCCGGGGCCTGTCCCACCTCGCCGGAGGCCTCCTGGTCCCGCGTGCTCTCGGCCACGAAGTTCACGGCGTCCACGCAGCAGCGGACCTCGGGGGCGGCGGCGCCCAGGCTCTGGCAGAGGGCGGCTGGTGGGGCGCACGGGAGGGGAGGGTCACCGGGGTGCCCGCCCCGCCGCAGCCGTCCGCGCCAGCCCGCCCGCCCGGGCCCTTCTGCTCACCGGTCCAGGCCCCGTGCCGGTGCCTCTGCCCCTCAAACACGAGCTCGCTCCGCGGCTTTTTCAGTATCAGCTCCTCGGCGCGGAGCAGCAGGCCCACGGACGACGCGCGCCTGGGCGGGGAGGTGGTCTGGGGAGCCTCGCGGGGCGCGCCCGAGCCCAGGAGGCGCGGCAGCAGCTCCAGCAGGACCTGGCGGCGGGGCGGGCCGAGCTCGAGGCCCCGCCCGCCCGCGGCCGCGCCCCGCCCGCCCGCGGCCGCGCCCCGCCCACCCGGCGCTTACGTGGCGCAGCCGAGGGGACACGGTGTGCGTGGTGGGCGTCCGCAGAGACACATTGAGCACGATGACGCAGTTCATGACGATGATCGTGGCAACCACCATGACGAAGATGAGGTACCTGCGGGGCCCGCCGCGCGTGACCTCACAAACGGCCCTCCCCGCCGGGGAGGCTGCTCCTCCCCAGCGGGGCCAGACAGCGCGCGCGGACCCGATGCCGCCTTTTCCGCCGGCGGCCATGAAGGGGACCCCCAGCTCCCTGGAAACCCTGCTGTGGGTCTACCACTTCCACAGCTCCACGGAGGTGAGGCTACGCCAGCGGCCCCGCCCGCGGCTGGCGGCCCTGTGAGCTCTGCCCCGTGACCCGACGGCCCCGACGCCCCCGCTCCTTATGCAGGTGGCCTTGCAGCCCCCGCTCCTGTCCTCCCTGGAACTCGCCGTGGCCGCAGCCCACGAGTATCTGGAGCAGAGGTTCCGAGAGCTCGAGTCCCGCGAGCCGCGGGAGCTTCAGGGGCCGCCCGCCCCGAAGCCCACCCTGGGACTGGTGCTGAGAGAGGCCGCGGCCAGCGTCGTGAGCTTCGGCGCCACCTTGTTCGAGGTGGGGCGCGAGGGGCTTCGGGGGGGCTGCCGAGGGGCGGAAGGGGCTTAGAGACCCCTGCATCCCCCACCAACTCCTGCACCCCCCACCGCAGATCTCAGCCCTGTGGCTGCAGCAGGAGGTGCGGAGACTGGACGGCGGCGCCGGCAGCCCGGGCCCAGCCCCAGGCGCCGGGGACCCGGGCGGAGCGCTGGCCCGGGTAGCCCAGGCCGCGGGGCACGGGGCTCGGCAGGCGGCAGCTGCGGCGGGCGCGAGTGCCCGGCTGGTGCTGCAGGGGGCGTGGTTGTGCCTGTGCGGGCGGGGCCTACAGGGGTCCGCCTCCCTCCTGCAGCAGTGGGGGCGTCAGCTGGGCCTCGAGACCGCCGGGGGACCGGTGAGTTCAGGACGGAGATGGAGGGGGGAGGAGTTGGGGGCCGGAGGCGGCGGGGCTGGGGGTGGGGCACTGAGCCGGCCCGCCCCCGATAGAGATACTCAGGGGACCTCAAGGTGGCGTCCAGCAGCAGCGCGGAGGACGGGGGACCGGAGAACCCCCCGCCGCCCCAGCCCCGCCCCACGCTCGAATAAAGCCCAGCCGGGCCGGGACCCCGGAGATGCTCCCCGTGTCGCGTGGCCATGGCCCCGCCCGCGCGCGTGGGTCCCCTCCGGGACCCTTCGCCGTCACCTGCCCAGCATCGGCACACTCAGCGACGTCTCGGGGATTTTCTGCGCAATCAGGAACAGGAAGACGGTCTGGGCGAGCAGGACGTTGATGGAGACGGTGCACTTCTGGCCGCCGGCTGGAGGGAGCGCCCGGTGAGAGCAAGGCCCCGCCGCCAGCAGCGCGCCCGGGGTTAGGGTCTCGGCCGCCCCTTACCTTGCGCCGGCAGGAAGTAGGCGAGCAGCACCAGGCCCGAGATGAGCACGCAGGGCACGATGATATTGATGACGTAGAAGAGCGGCTTCCGGCGAATGATGAGCGTGTAGATGACGTCGACGACCCCGGGGCCGCCAGCGGAGGCGCCGTCGGGGCGACGGATCAGCCCAGGGCAGAAGTCAATGGCCCACTCGCCGTTCTCTGCGGGGCGGGAGGCTCGGTCAGCCGGCCCGAGGGCCCGCACATCTGGCCGCGACACCTGGGGCTCCGGGCGGGGGAGAGGGTGTGGCCGGCCCGCCCCGGCTGGTGGGGCCACGGGAGGTCTGGGCCGTCCGGGCGAAGGCGGTTCGGGCGGGGAGGGGCGCTCGGGCGCGACCGTCGAGAGTGCTTTCGGGGGAGGGGCAAGGTCAAGGCCGGCTGACGGTGTCCAGCCCCGGCCTCGATGGCCTAGGGCCACCGCACTCGGCGAGTCCCCTCCCTGGACCCCGTCTAGGGGCGGGTTTTCGGAGCAGGAGGCCTCACCAGTGTAGGCCTCGGTATCGATGTCGATCTTGTTGATGGTCTCGCCCTCGTCGTCCACGGCGAAGACGAAGTCCACCTCTTCGGCGTTGTAGGTCTGCGAGCTGCGGAACCAGGGCCGGCCCGCACGGGGGAAAGCTCGGACCCGGCCCGTCCCCCGCCCCACCACCCCGAAGTCACCCCCCTACCCCCACTCCCGCCCCTGAGCAGCTCGTCCCACCGGAAGACGAGAGAGCAGTTCTGCCAGTCGAAGGGGAAGTAGGTGACCTCCACGGCGCAGGTGCTGCGGTAGATGGCCGGGGGCAGCCAGCTCACGGAGCCGCCCTCGTAGACCAGCACGTTGGCGTCGTAGGCCACTCCGAACTGGCCGTCAATGCTGTGGGCCGCGACAGAGCGGCGTCCGCCCGGGCCCGCGACCCCCTCGCCCTCCCAGCAAGACCAGCTGCCGCCCGCCAGGTGCAGCCCAGCCCCCCTCCCGCCAGGTGCAGCCCAGCCCCCC
>NW_027397105.1:1691927-1694810 GCF_003265705.2 Callorhinus ursinus | reverse complement strand
GCCAGGTGCAGCCCAGCCCCCCTCCCCCCAGGTGCAGCCCAGCCCCCGGTCCTCGGCTTCCCGTCCGCCCCGCTCACTTGTTTTCCAGCACGATCTCTGGGAGCCAGACGAGTTCCGAAGGGACCCGCAGGATCTCCACACCGCCGAAGTCGTCCTTGCTGTAGTTGAGCCGGTAATCCTGCCAGTCCTAAGGAGTGGGGGTGGTGCGCTCCGGCGCCCTGCACCTCCCACCTGGTGACGGCCAGGAGACTGGGAGAAAGGGCCCAAGACCTCCCGCTGTTTCCCAGATTGGACTCACGATTCCAATCCAGACGCTGGTGGTGAGGGTCTCCTCTTTCTCGTTCTGCGGACAAGGGTCAGGATGGTGGAAGTGGGATTCCAGAGCCAGGGGTTCAATGTCAGGCTCGGGGCTGCGGGCGGGGTACCGTACCAGGGAGATGAGGTTGGTCAGGGTGACCTTGAGGGTGACGGTAACAGTCTCTTCAGACTCCTTCACTGGCCGCCGCTCTGGGTCATAGTTGTCGAAGAGATGGTGGTAAAGACGCAGCTCCTCGTTCTTCGCCTCACCTCCACCTGGGGATGGGGTCAAGTGGTGGGCTCACAGCAGAGGAAGGGCTGGGAGGGGGGCTCTCTCTGCTGCCTCCAGGTCTGCACAGGGCTCTGCTGCATGTGTCTCTGAGGCTCTGTGCCCTTCCCTGTCTCCTGAGCCAGGTACCAAGCCTGCTTCTCGGTTTCCCGTCTTTGCCCCGTCCCTGGGCGTCCCTCTCCCTGTGCGTGTGGCCGACCCTTGTCCCTACCGAGGAGCTGCAAGAGGAGCAGGGTGCCCAGCAGGGCCCCTGCCATCGCGCTGTCTGGTCCTCGGGGTTATTCTGAGCCCTGGCAGGCTTTAGGGGGGCAGGCCAGGGTGTGGGAGGGAGGGAGGCGGGTGTTAGTTCCGGGCTGGGTTAGGGGACTGTCACCTAATCCTCTTCCCACCGCTACTGCAGCCAGAGACATTTTGGCTGCTCCCAGAGGCAGCTGCCCCATCCCAGCGTCCTTTGCCCGCTGTTTGGCCGGCGCTGCGGCCACAGACCCGACCTTCTTACGGCCGGAGCAACCGGGTGCAGGTGCAGGTCCTTGAAGAGCACCTGGAACCACAAGCCTGGCAGTGGGGGCAGGGGGTGGCCCTGCTCTGAACATGCGCTGGTGTCCCTTGAGTAAGCCGCCCTGTGCAGGTGACACCCCTTGCCTCCTGTCACTCATGTGGAACACGTTACCACCACCCCCGGCCCAGCCAAGGCCACAGCAATGCGGTTTCCGCCCGCGGAGTCTGGCGAAGTCTCCACAAAGCTGGTAATAAGACAGGCGGCCGCAGGGGATCACTCGGCAGGAACAGACCACCTGGCAACGAGACCCTGCGGCAATAGGGCGGCCTCCCCCCCCACAGCCTAAATCCCAGGTGGGCCCACCCGCGGCCCCTCCCGGGACCTGCCACAGACGCCCGTTTCTCCTGGCCTCTCTGCTGCCACCTTGTGGCCACATCTGGTGATAACGCCTTCCCGCCCCAAGCACACTTGAACTGATTCTTTGCGATTTTATCTTAAAGTGTCCTTGGACCACCCTAGTCGATCATCTGAGGTGCTTGCTTACAATTCCTATTCCTAGGTTCCGTCCCCAAAGAGCCCTGAGTTAGGAGGATGCCAGAGTTGGGGTGCCAGGGATCTGGTTTTTCTCTTTAAGAAGCTGTCCGTGTTTGCGCATGCACTTTTTGTGCCTTGCCCATTGCGTCCTCATGCTAATCCGGGGAGGTGGTTTCCGTTGTCCCGAAAGTACGAAGGGAGACTCTGGTCAGGTCCACGGTCACAAGAGCCGGTGGGCAGTGACGCTGGAGCTCCGGCAGTCAGCTTTACTGATCATGTGCCGCTGCGTTCCTTTCACACTTGACAAAACGCTTTCATGTCCGTCCTTTTGGGGTGTTCTTCCTCTACCTGTGAGGTCCCTCCTCCTCGCGCCCGTGTTACAAGCGAGGACCCCAAAAGCCAGAGGGTCCATGCAGCTTGTCCCATTTCCCAGGCGTCCTTGAAGCCGCCCCTTCCACGGCGAACAGGCTCATCCTTCCGCCCTCTCCCCTCCAGCTCTGCAGAGCGGATGTGCTGGGCCCAGCTCAGCTCCGTGCACGCGGCCGGTGGATGCACTGGCTCTGATCTGTGCAGCGGTCTATTCCGTGGTCCCTGGGCCAAGAGCTCTGACAAATGCAGGGATTTATGGGACGTGAAAGGGCCCTGCAAGGTCCCTGCCCTGGCCCAGCCACTCGGATTCTAGAGCTGGATAAACCGCAGCGGCCAGCAGGAGGGGGTGGCCTTCGGTGACAGCAGCGTGGTCCGAGGGTAGCTGGGGCACCGCGTCATTTGGCTTCCCTGTGTTACAAGAAGCAGCTCCACAGGGCAGGTGTCCTGTGGGCTTCCGCGAGGACTGGGACAGACGGGGCCGTGTCGGAGGCCAAGGCAGCTCCAGGGACCCGCCACTCCCGCCTTTCCCACCTCAGCTCTGCTCTGTGCTCCTCTGGATCCTGACCAGCCTACCTTTTCTCACTGCCTTGTAAGCCCCTCTGCGGTGTGGGCCCAGCTTTCTCATGGTGGCGGCTGCCCTCTTCGTGGGCAAAGTTCGGACTTTGTTCCCACTGCCCCCCCAACCCCCTGCCCGAGGCCCTGAGGCTGCAGGTGCAGGCCAGGAACAGGCAGGGGATTGACCTAAGACTGTCTCAGGGATGGGCACGGAGCTGGTGTGGGCGTGGAGCTGGGCCTGGGCGCGGAGCTGGTGCAGGCATGGAGCTGGGGGCTGGGTGCGGAGCTGGTGTGGGTGCACAGCTGGTGTGGGCGCGGAGCTGGGGGCTGGGCGCGGGGC
>NW_027397105.1:1656627-1691917 GCF_003265705.2 Callorhinus ursinus | reverse complement strand
GGCTGGGCGCGGGGCTGGGCGCAGAGCTGGTGCGGGTGCGGAGCTGGGGCCTGGGTGTGGAGGTGGTGCGGCTGCGAAGCTGGTGCGGGTGCAGAGCTGAGCCTGTCTTCCTCCAGGTTTGCTCAGGGTGGTAACTGCCGGAGGCACCAAGCTTCCTGCTCAGTGCGTGGGGTCAGGCACCTGAGTCAGGCCTGGGCTTTGTGTTTCTATCATGAACACCCCAAAGCCTGACAGATTTGTTCCTGGGGACACCTTGACTTCCAGACTGGACCCAAAGATCGCACCCTAACAGGCAACTACTTCCTTCACCCTCTTGGAACAGCGGCCGCCCTCCGTGGCCTGGCTGGATTCTTAGCCATCGGTCCGCTCACGGTGGAGATCCCCAAGCTGGTCTGATGAGGCCCCCTCTGCACACAACAGAAAGAGGCCCCCTTCCTTCTGTCAACAGGGAGAGTGGGTTCAGCTGAGCCAGGCAGTGCCTGGCCGACCTCGGTTCCTACACTGTCCCACCTCACTAGCACCCACGTTCTCTGATCGCTGAGACCTTGCTGGTTTACTGTGTTCAGAGCACAAGTGCCAGAGCCTCACACATCAGAAGCACTCGACAAACACTGAACAGATAAGTCAGTGCAAATGAAGGAACATCTTCCCAGCGCCGTCCCTTCTCCAACCAGGGGACCCCAGAGGATCTACCAGGTACTTAGAGACGCCCACCCTCTGGCCAGGGTTGATGGGTCCAGGGGAGGACACCAACCCAAGCCCAGCCTGAGGAAATCCTTCCCTGACAGTGTTGTCCGGCAATGACTCAGGAAGCAGGGTGTGCTCTGCTGGGGGCACTGACGCTTACACGCAGGACGCTTACACGCGGGGGCATGGGGCAGCTGGTTGCCACGCGGGGAGACAGACAACGCACCGGGGACGCACAGACCAGAGAAGGCCTTGGGCCTCCCCACCCCTGACCAGGCTACGCTCACTGACACCTGCAGGCTGGTGGTTCAGCACTTCCTTTGAACGAGTCACCTCTGCATCTTTCCAACAAAGTCCCCTTTGACTTAAAAGTAGTAGCATTAAAAAAAGCAAACTAGCATAAAGAAAACAAAAGTGCCCCATAACACAATACCCAGGAAGATTCTCCTGACAATAAAAAAGCAGTGCATGCTGTCCTTTATATGTAGGGATGGCAAACGTTATTACATGGATTCTCCCTCTCCCCCCACCGTGGGCCTGCAGACCCCTCCCCAGTCTGCCCGGCCCGCAGCGCCCTCCCTCCGCCCATCAGTGCCGGCCAGACCGGCCTAGGCAGCTCCCCCTGCCATCCCCAGAACTTAGTGGGCAGCTTGGCAGACGGCAGGTCTTTGATAAAAGCGTAGGTAATTCATGAATTCATAAGTCCACTCTTGCGCAGGTCTGAGCCATTTGCTCCCAGAATACAGCATTTTCCTGCCTTTCAGGACCAAGGAGGGACATTACTGGGAGAGGTTCACAGGTTGGTGGCATTGAGAGCAAAGTACTAAGGGAGACAGGGGAAGGCCGGAAACTAAAAAGACATAAAGCAGGGGCCTGCGGAGTGCAAAGGAAGGTCTGAAATAGAAGAGCGAATGAATGGCCTCAAGGTCAAGTTAAGCCAACCTAAAACCTGAGGGTAGTTACTGCCCCACCTAATAGGGCCTTCTGTTAAAATTATAAAGTGTATACTATGTACAAGTATGTATAGAAAACATTTGTACCAGTTAAAAGAGCAGTAATAAACACATGCCCACCATCCACGCCAAGAAATAGCCTCTTACCGTCCCCGGAAACCTCTCGCTCCCCCCCCCCCACAGACTACCCCTCACCCTTCTCAGCGGTAACCGTTACCCCAAACCTGCAATTCTTCTGTTTTCCTTCCAGTCATGACAACCTACCTGTCCCAATGTTTCAGCATTTGTAATGGAATAATAATGTGTCTCTTCAAAAAAATAAACACACGCCATCACTAAAACACAGAAAAGTCCAGAATAGACATGATGAAACTCAAACCTTTCTTGTTGAATCGCTAGGTGTTACACCTGACACCAATGTAACATCGTGAGCCGACTATACGAAAAAATGCAAAATCACATCATGCCTCTTCCCACCCAGTTCCTCTCCCCAAAGGTTAACAGCTTCTGTTAAATGTGCATCTTTCCTTTTTTTTTTTTTTTTAAGATTTTTTTTATTTGAGAGAGAAAGAGAACACAAGCAGGGAGAGAGGCAGAGGGAGGGGGAGAAGCAGGCTTCCCGCTGAGCCGGGAGCCCGATGCGGGGCTCGATCCCAGGACCCTGAGATCATGACCTGAGCCGAAGGCAGACGCTTAACGACTGAGCCCCCCAGGCGCCCCAGATGTGCATCTTTCTAGACCGAACATGGATACAGAAGCAACCGAACGTTAACTTCCTGCAACTGCTCACCTGGTCTGTGGCGCAGTGTGTGGCCCGCGCCCCCGGGGCCCCTCATTCTCCTGAGATGCTGCGCGGTGCTCCGTGGTACGCAAGCGTCCCAGGTAAGGGATCCCGCCCGGACGGGTAGACACTGAAGATGCGGACCATTCTGGGTTCTGCGATCACCTGCTCTGCGGCGTGAACAAATTTATGCATTCCTCTTTGCTCTGCTTTTGCAAATGTATCCAGAGGGCAAATTCCTAGCAGGGAAACAGCAGAGACAGAAAGTTAATGCGTTAAAAAAACAAAGCCCCGAAAAACGTTGGTGCCTTTTGCCCAACTGTTCTCCAAAAAAAAACAGGTACCCGCTTATACCATTCACGCCAACGGAGTACGAGAATGCTTGTCTTCCTCGCGCGCTCCCCAGGACAGAATAGCATCAAGCTTGACAATTTTTGCCAAACCCGCGGGTGAAAGCTATCTTGTTACGTTGATTTACTCATGCTGACGAAGAGGGTTGAGCTGTTTTTGTTCAGTATAAGAGAATCTGAAGATAAAATAGTACATTAATATAGAAAATAAACCTTAATCACATAAATCCCGTTGGGACAGCTAGAAAACCCATCATCAAAATAACCACCAGACCCTCAGCTCCCGACTGCTGCTCGGTGGGCCAGATAATCTGAATATAAAATGAAATCAAGAAAGTCCTACAGTAAAGCTGGCAGCAGCATATTCTTTATCTTGGAGGGAAGAAGGCCCCTTTCTTCCCTCCCCTGCAGACCCAAATCAGAGACCATAAAGAAAAACCATAAGATATTTCTGTAGGGTCCAAACCATAAACCCAAAGGTAAGCAAATGACAAACCCAGAGCCGCTGGCACATCTCCTCTGTTCCTGGAAACCATCCAAGGCTCACGAGGTTGGGGGGGGCACCTGAGCTGCTGGGCGCCTCCCCGAGGGTAACAGCACCGATGGGGAGCGGGAAGAGATGCCGGGGGGGGGGCAGTGGTCCTGGTGTCGGAGGGGAACGCAGACCTGAGCAGGAGGGCCACTGGTTCCTTGGGAGAGAGATGAAAACGGGGAAGATTCCATACTAAGAATATTCCGCAGGGAGGGGCGGAAATGAGAAAGACAGAGCTGGGGGAGGTAGAGTTGAGAGGGAAGGCAGAGGAGGGGGGATCTGGGGCAGCCGACACAGCCAGGGGTCCCCCCGGCCCAGGAGGACACCTGCACCCTCCCCAGGACGTGACCTCTTTACTCACGTGGCTACAAAGTCTGGGGGACTCACCGGTGCAGGAGAGGAGGAATGTACTCTGGCTACCTGATTCCAGGTCTCCTGTAAGTTCTCCTCTGAGAACAGACAGTGCATTCCAGGGAACGTTCTAGAACGTCGTGGGCTTGGCTCCAGAAAGAGAGGGCTGTTTGGACCATGACTGCTGCCACGCAGATCCTGCCGATGGTTCTGGAAGCCCCGGAGAACATGGTTCAGAGTCCGAGAAGATAAAAGAGGATAAAAGAAGATAAAAGATAGAAGAGCCACCACTAGGAACGCCCGGTTCCTCCCCAACCTCAAGAGGGGGCCGTCCTCACAGGGAAAAGGTGCGAGAAGCCTCGGTGGACTCTTACCCACTGGGGATCTTCTTCCGTGAACACGCAGTATCTACTCTACTTGTATTAGAAGTAAGTGGAACTCGACTTTTTAAAAAAAGCCATGGGTGCGCTTCTCTGTGTATAAATTACAACTCCATTTCTAAAAGTTGAAAAAATAATAATAAAAATAAGACCTACTCTTTCAGTGCGCCACAGAGGACCACACTCAAGAGCATAGACCTCAGTGTTCTAATGCTCAAGAGGCTCCTTTAAATATTTACAGGGACTGTTTGCTCGCTCACGCCCCAGCTCAGGTTTTGAGGGTCTTGTCCATTTCTGTAAGGAATGATGGTTGTGAAAAATACAAAACAGACACAATTCCTGCGTGCCTGGGTGGCTCAGTCGTTAAGCGTCGGCCTTCGGCTCAGGTCATGATCCCAGGGTCCTGGGATCGAGTCCCACGTCGGGCTCCCTGCTCAGCGGGAAGCCTGCTTCTCCCTCTCCCACTCCCCCTGCTTGTGTTCCTGCTCTCGCTGTGTCTCTGTCAAATAAATAAATAAAATCTTAAAAAAAAAAAACAGACACAATTCCTATTTTCCTTCCACGTTCGCATCCTCGCCTTCTCCTTACAATTATGGGCACACACTTCTGACACACAGGCCATGTTCTTGGGAAGGTTTTTGTCTTGCCCAACTATATTTTCCTTCCAAAAGTCCCCTCGGTCCCGTGATGAGATCATGAAAAAGACCCTTCATTTGATATTCTTTGTTAGGAGAGAACTAGTCATCATGAACGTTTCTCCTGCCAATACTCTACTCCACATCAGCGATGGCAAAACAGCGGGCCTATAGTTGACTGTGAAGGATTCAGTTCTACTCTGGGGGCGCCTGGGGGCTCACTCTGTCAAATAAATAAATAAAATCTTTAAAAAAAATTCAATTCTACTCATTTGAACTGAAGCAACATAAAGGCAGATCCATTCACGCCCATCAGGACTGACCACTGTCATGCCTTTGAAAGCTGTCTCTGTATTAAATGAATTAGATAACATGTCACATTTTGATTAAATGCAACCAGTTTCTACAGAAGACATTTATTTTACTGATCATTTGATCCTTTCTCTTTTTTTAGTTTATTTTTAAAAGATTTTATTTATTTATTTGAGAGAGAGAGAGAGAGAGAGGGAGGGAGCACAAGCAGGGGGAGTAGCAGAGGGAGAAGGAGAAGCAGGCTTTCCGTGGAGAAGGGAGCCCGATGTGGGACTCGATCCCAGGACCCTGAGATCCTGACCTGAGCTGAAGGCAGATGCTCAACCAACTGGGCCACCCAGGCATCTCCTAAGATTTTAGAGAGAGGGAGGAGAGGGAGAATCTTAAGTGGGCTTCACACCCAGCATGGAGCCTGACATGGGGCTCAATCTCATGACCCTGAGATCATGACCTGAGCCAAAATCAAGAGTCAGAAGCTTAACCAACTGAGCCACCCACGCACAACCTAAAGATTTTATTTTTAAGGAATCTCTACCCCCAGTGTGGGCTCAAACTCATGACCACGAGATCAAGGGTCACACGCTCCACCTACTGAGCCAGCCAGGCGCCCCCTTGTTTGATCCTTTCTATTTAATAGCATGTAAAACTGATTTTTAAAGGGAAGGTATGATCAAAGTTACATTGAGTTTCTCCCTATGGTCGAAAAGCAGAGAACACATATACCTGCATTTGACTGTTAATTTTTTTAGCCACATCATTGTAAACATGGGGAGAGCCTTTGTTGGACAAGAAACTGAAACAGGAGATTCTCGTCGCTTTATCCCAAGGCTGGGTTTTTAAATTCATTTTATTCATTCGTTACTAAAAATAAGTGCCACTTTATATGTAAAAGGCGGGGAGGGGTGATATCAGTACAAGTAGAGAGAAGCAGTTACAAAGCTCAGCTAGTGATGTCCATGTAACAAAAGACCCCCCCTCCACCTACTGATGCCCCGGAGGCTTTATAGGTGATTTCTACCAAACGTTCCTTTGGATCATCTAATTTCCCACAAGTTCTTCCCCAAAACAGAAAAAGAAGGCAAGCGAACTCATTTTAGGAAGTTCTGACTTCAGCGAAGGACACCACAAGAAAATGAAAACACAGGTCTCATTCACTTATGAACATAAACATAAACATCCTACATACAATACGGTCCAACCACATCCAAAAGTTGACTGCAAAAGAAACCATCCAGCCTAATTACATCCAGCGTGTCCCACAAATGCAGGGGTGACGTGCATTTTTTCCTCCCAATGGAACCCCATCTTGTTGAGGGCAGCCACATGTGCCCAGCCAGAAGCACCATGATCCATTTCTAATCAAGGTCACTAGAAGTCTGCCAGGGGCCAGGGCTGCCGGCAAAGTCTGTCCTTTGCTGGTAAAAGGAGAGTCACCTAAGGTAAAGTAGTTTTGTGCTTTTGCTCCAGCTCATTCCCTTCTACCACAGGATTCATGCCTTTGAGGTGGCAGCCATGTTGCCACCATGAGGTGACTGGGCTGAGGACAGAAGGCCAGTGTGCCAGAGATGGCCCATTAGAAGGATGGGCTCCTTCCTACTGAATGACGCCACTGAGCTACCAGACCAGCCTGGGAGGGCCCATCTCTCTGCTGGTTGAGAAGTTAATGGCCGTAGCAGGCACCAGCAGCTGGCTCAGTCAGAGGAGTATGCAACTCTTGATCTTGGGGTCATGAGCCCCACACTGAGCATAGCGATTATTTAAATAAATAAACTTAAAAAAAAAAGTTAATGCCCTTGGGTTTTAAGAAAGCTTTGCTGGTATTCTTTGACACGCAGCTGAGACCATTTCTACCAATTCAAATGGTTTATCATCAGAAAGTCTACCCATATTATTAATTGCGCTAGTGGATTCACAAAGACCCGCACGCTTCTTTGATTAGAAATAGGAAAATGCACAGAGTGTAATGCATAATATCAGCTTTTAAAAACTTCAGAAAACAGCATCCTGAACTTGAAAAAGCCTTATGTGTAAAGATGGGACTAGGACGGGATGGTCATCACGGTGGCACTGGTGATCCTGGCCAACGCACTAAGATAAGAAAATGAAAGAAGCAGTAAGACGGGAAAGGAAAAGATAATTATGTGACAGTGTAATTACATATGTGGAAAATCTAGCAGAGGCAATAAGCAAACCATTGGAACCAAGAGGAGAGCCAGGGACTTTGCCGGATGCTAGAAACGCTTATAAATGCCACTCGCTTTTCTTGGTACTGGCAATAATCAGCTCGAAGCTATAAAAAACAAACTATCACAACAGTAACAGAATCTATAAAGTATTCAGAACTAAACTTCGCTTTTTTAGAGATTTATATATTCCTTTGAGAGAGAGGAGGAGAGAGAGGGAGAATGAGCCGGGGGACAGAGAGAGAGTCTCAAGCAGACTGCAAGCTGAGTGCAGAGTCTGACACCAGGCTCGATCCCATGACCCTGAGATCATGACCTGAGCCGAAACCAAGAGTCGGACACTTAACTGACTGAGCCACCCAGGCACCCAAGAACTAAAATTTATTAAGGATGTTCTTCACATTTATGTAAAACCTTTATGGAAAAAAACTGTTAAAGGCCATAAAAGTTCAGTGTAAATGGGGAGATAAACTCTTGGTTTGGATGTGCTGACTCAATATTAAAGATGACAGTTCTCCCCCAAATAATCTGTAAGTTAAATTCTTAGGAACTTGAGGAGGAACTCATTCTAAAATGTTCATGACAGTCTAGAGGTTCCCGGCCAGCTCAGTCGGCAGAGCACGTGACTCTTGATCTCAGGGTTGTGAGTTCAAGCCCCATCCTGGGTGTAGAGATTCCTTAAATAAATAAATTTTTTTAAAAGATGAAATGTTTATGATAGTATAAAGGTCCATGAATAGCCAAAGAAAAGGAGAAGGAATCACCCTGCCGGATATTAAAACAGACCACAGAAGTTAGAGCAAACAAGCAACAACAAACTCATACACAAAATACACAAAGACAAGCTATAGCATTGCTTAGTTGCTGACAAACTGTGGGAAGCCAGTAGGAGCTGCCCATGCACACACAGTAGGGTAGTTATGGGCCAACAGTGGAGTGACATCAGGAAGGACAGGTTGGATCAGCAGAGAGGGTAAGCAGCTCCCTCCCTCTGGGGAGGGGAAAAAAAAGAAAGCTGTATGCCTAAGTCCCACCACACGCAAAAGTAAACTCTAGGTGGAGGAAAGACTTTAAAACAATGAAAGCTAAGACCAACAGAAAATGTGGGAGAGTATTTTTGTGACCTTGGGGTGGGATTTTCTGAAACAAGATACCAAGACCATGAACCATAAAAGGAAATGTTGATGGCCTGAATACATTACAGTTAAGAATTTCTGCTCAACAAAGGACATCACACCCTCCCCTTGGAGCCTGCTGACTACCAAGCACGGGACCAGCGACCAGCACTGTTGAGCAAGGGAATGGGGAGGGGGGTGCATTCTCCAGGAGTGGTGTCTTTCAACAAGCGTGCAGGTAGGATTTTGGCGGGCTCACTGGTAAGGCTGTAATAGGAAGGTACTAGCAGAAGCATATAAACGTGAGGCAGGAGACACAGGGAAAGAAGCCAAAGGAGGCATCTTATTGGGTTTGGTCATTCCTCTTCAGTCCACAGAACAGTGTCTACCCTTTTAGTTTGCCAAAGTTTGCCACCTGGAGGGGTGGACGGATGTTAAAACAAAGCACCATGATAGCTTTGGCAGGGCTGTAGGCATTTACAATACAGCAACTAATCCAGCCTAGAGAGCTCAAAGACCAATCCCCCTCTTGGAATTCCCAGACCTGGAGCCATCAAATCCACCACGGCCCCACTGAGGGGCCCATCCTTAGAGCCCAAGAGACCCCAGGAGGCGGCCCAGTTAGTGGCTTCACCAGGCCAACACCGGGTGGAAACTCTATGTTTCCACCAGGGATCCGTTCCGTGAAACCCCGCTTCTGATTCTAATGTTTTTGTTTTAGTCGGGTTCTTCCGGCTACAAGGAAAAGGAATACATTTAAATCACCTAAAAAGAGTTTTTCAACCTTCCCGGCAATAATCGAATCCCACAAGGGCCATCGATGGGTGCTGCAATTTATAGGCCACGGTTTAATTGGGAACAGGATATTTACATGGCATCAAAATATCTCCCCATAAAAGTGCTTCTTAGCAACAAAAGGAAAAACAGGATCTTGACCATGGGAAAGCACGGTGGATTCCACCTTAACCACATAGCAAAGTGAACATGGACAGAACTAGGTCAAATTGATATAAAGTGTTTCCTGATATGATTGCCCCGAAAAAGCAACCTCACTTCTGTGATACTGAAACACACACCCCGAATCCAACCAGGAGAAACGTCAGATAGACAGAGGGAAATTCTACATAATCGAAGGACATTCTGTGTAGTTACTGGACTGTGGTTTTCAAAAATGTCAAAGTCCAAAGAATAAAGGCAGTTTAAGGAACTATAGGAAACCAAAGAGCTGTGGTCCCGGGTGGGATCCTGGGACATTTTTTGGACAGTCGGCAAAATGGGAACACAGACTGTAGCCTGGATAATACTAGTGCATCAGTACTGAATCTCCCGAAATTCATAAGCGAACTGCAGTTATGTAAGAAAATGTCTTTGTGTTTAGGAAATACCCATGGAAATGTGAGAGGCAAAGGGGCACAATGTCTCCACGTTCGTCTCAGTTCAGGAAATAACACTTGAGAAAGAGTGATAAAGCAAACAATACAAAATGTTAACAAATGGTGAGTCTGGCCCAGGTTGATACATAAAATTAACCCTCACATGGTACGTTTAGTGCCAACCATGAGAAATTGAGTAGTTACCAGTAAAAAGGTAGCCAAAGCCACCGGGGAGATTTCTGCTTGTGGGAAGATGGGTTGGATGTGCTTTTCCCCTGTTCAGTCCATTAAGTCCAACTAAACTCCGGAACATTCTATATAAACATAAGAGGTGAAGGAGTCAGCAATTAGAACCGAATAGACGGAATAATAATAGAATAGAATAGACAAAATAATAATGATAATAATACTCCAACAAAAGCCTGCTCTCTCCAGCCAAAGGACCAGGGGAGGGGTAGCCTAACAAGGCAGAACTTGGAAAATATGGGGCGCCTGGGTGGCTCAGTTGGTTAAGCATCTGCCTTCCGCTCGGGTCATGATCCCAGGGTCCCCGGATGGAGCCCCACATCGGGCTCCCTGCTCAGCGGGAAGCCTGCTTCTTCCTCTCCCACTCCCTCTGCTTGTGTTCCCTCTCTCCCTGTGTCTCTCTCTATCAAATAAATAAATAAAATATTTAAAAAAAAAACTTGGAAAATCACCACTCTATTCCAAATACCGCAAACTGTGTGGCCACACCCACATCTGCAAAGGCCAAAGGGTGAGCCTAGATTTCCACCCACCTCAGGCTTGTTATGAGGCGCCCCAACATCCTTGCCGGGCAGGGGGGCTCTCTGGGAAGGCCAAGCAGGGGAGCAGGGACTTTGCCCGAGCCAGCGGGTAACCACAGGGGGTACTTGAACTTCGAACGCCGCCTGGCGGCGTCTTTCCTCTCCAGAGCGGTGTCAGAAAAAGCCAACTAGAACAGAAAGTTTTAGACCCAGACTCTCATCAAATAATACAAGAATGGCCACGTTTCCATAAAAAAAAAAAAAATCATTCCTCATACCAAGAACCGTAAAGACCTTGAGATGAATAACAAAGACAACCAGCGGCTGCCAACAGCCAAAGGACAGAGGTGTGAGGATTCTCTGGAAAATATTTTAAAGCAGCCACGATAAAAATGCTTTAACAGACGTTATGGATACGCTTGAGACAGATGCAGACCCGACTTCAGCAAAAGCAAAGAAGATCTACAGAAGGACCAGAGGGAGATTGTAGAGCTGAAAGGCAGGACGACTGAAATTAAAGCTCAGGGAGTGGGCCCCGCAACACAATGGCGAGAACAGAGAAAAGAATCAGTGGGCTGGAAGATGCAGCTATAGAAATCACCCTTTCCGAACAACAGAGAGAAAACAGACTCCAAAAAGGTGGGGGGGGGGGTTGGGGCGCCCGGGTGGCTCAGTCGGTGAAGCGTCTGGCTCTTGATTTCAGCTCAGGTCAGGATCTCAGGGTCCTGGGATCAAGCCCCACATTGGGCTCCCTGCTCAATGGGGACTCTGCTTGTCCCTCTACCCTCTGGTCCTACCCCTTTTCCACTTGTGCCCTCTCTCTGTCTCTAAAATAAATAAATCTTAAAAAAGGAAATCTCAGGAAGCTCTGGGACTCTAATAAAAACATCTACCATGTTGAGCTGAGAGCCCTATGCAGGACTCGATCCCAGGACCTGTAGATCATGACCTGAGCCAAAAGCACACACTTAACCATCTGAGCCACCCAGGTGTCCTGAGAGACTACTCAAATTTGTAAAGAAACATAAACAGACATGCAAGAAGTCAAGCAAACCCCAAATAGGACAAACCCAAAGAATAACACAAAGAGAGGCACCTGGGTGGCTAGGTCGGTTAAGTATCTGACTCTTGATTTTGGCTCAGGTCTTGATCTCAGGGTTGTGAGATTGAGCCCCGCATCAGACTCCACTCTCAGTGCGGAGTCTACTTGA
Organism: Callorhinus ursinus; assembly: GCF_003265705.2. NCBI lineage: Eukaryota > Metazoa > Chordata > Mammalia > Carnivora > Otariidae > Callorhinus > Callorhinus ursinus. Next base: position 1,680,287 of record NW_027397105.1, on the reverse strand, counting down.
GATTCTCTCCCTACCCTTCCCCCTGCTCATGCTCACTCTCTTTCTAATAAATAAATAAAATAAATCTTTAAAAAAAAAAGAATAACCCAAAGATAAACTCCCCCAAATAAACACACAACTACCACATGACCCAGAAATTGCACTCCTGGGCATTTTCCCAGGGACATGAAGACTGATGTTCACACCAAAATCTGTACACTAATGTTTAAGGCAGATTTATTTATAACAGTTAACAACTGGAATCAGCCCAGATGGCCTTCAGTTGTTGAATGGTTAAACTGTGCTACATCCATGCAATGGAATACTACCCAGCAATGAAAAGAAATGAACTACCAACGCACGTTACAAACTATGAATCTCCACAGAAGTATGCTGAGTGAAAAAAAGCCGACTCCCAAAGGTCATATTCTGTATGATCCCATTTATAGAACAATTTTTTAAAGATTTTATTTATTTATTTGACAGAGAGAGACACAGCAAAGAGGGAACACAAGCAGGGGGTGTGGGAGAGGGAGAAGCAGGCTTCCCACTGAGCAGGGAGCCCGATGCGGGGCTCGATCCCAGGACCCTGGGATCATGACCTGAGCTGAAGGCAGACGCTTAAGGCCTGAGCCACCCAGGCGCCCCTATAGAACATTCTTGATGCAACAAGATTATAGGAATGAAGAACAGAGCAGTGGTTGTCGGGGGTAGGAAGGAAGTTGAGTGTGGGTATAAATGGACAATATGAGGGATCTTTATGGTGAGAACAATGTCAATATCCAGATTGTGGGGTGCCTGGGTGGCTCAGTTGGTTAAGCGACTGCCTTCAGCTCAGGTCATGATCCTGGAGTCCCGGGATCGAGTCCCACATCGGGCTCCCTGCTCAGCAGGGAGTCTGCTTCTCCCTCTGACCCTCCCCCCTCTCATGTGCTCTCTCTCACATTCTGTCTCTCAAATAAATAAATAAAAAATCTTTAAAAAAAAATATCCAGGTTGTGATAGTGCAGTATGGTTTTGCAAGATGTTACTAATGGGTGGAAACTGGATAAAGGATACACAGGATCTCTGTCTTATTTCTTGCAATTGCATGTGAATCTAATGTTTAAAAATCCACCTGAAATTTAAAAAATACCTTTGCAGACAGCTCTACTTAAAAAAAAAAAGAAAAATGGAAAATACAATCTTTACCTCTTAAAGCTGATTATGTTTCAAGTAAATATCCCAATACCAATTGTTTTTTTTAAAGAAATAAGCAGATTTTTGGCTCACGGAACTTCACAATTGGTTTGATACAGCATCTCAGTAATGCCAATGGTTTCTTCCCATTTTCTTTTTTATGGCTTCGCTGACATTAGCTTCATCCTAAGACCACAGCCCTTGTGATCACAAGATGGATGCCAACAGCTCATCTGGGGTTACATATTTCCTGTCCACATACAGAGAAAGTATGCTTTCTTCAACCATCCCATGGAAGTCTTGGGCCTTGTTATGAAAGGGACCCACTTACTTTCTGTTTCTGTCGCTGGACTAGTCTCACTCTGACCAGGGGATACCCTCACCAGCTTATATCAGGCTACTTGTCTGGGCCCTAGTGATTGGCTGAGTTCCACTTATGCAGCTGGGATAGAATCATTCCCACCAAGAATCCTAAGGATGGAATAGGAGTAATTTTTCAAAAGAAAAAAAAGAAAAGTTGAGTGGATCTTGAGTAGACCTCCAACTAATGTCTCTTGCACCAACTCTTTAAAAATGAACCACAGGGCACCTGGGTGGCTCAGTTGGTTAAGCGACTGCCTTTGGCTCAGGTCATGATCCTGGAGTCCCGGGATTGAGTCCTGCGTCGGGCTCCCTGCTCGGCAGGGAGTCTGCTTCTCTCTCTGACCCTCCCCCCTCTCATGTGCTCTCTCTCTCAGATAAATAAAATCTTTAAAAAAATAAAAATAAAAATGAACCACAGCTAGAACATTGAATTGGACTCTTTGGATGAGATCAACTCTGCCTGACTTACTGCAACAGAGACTTGTTGGAAAGATGCGGGACTCACTGGGTACAAGTGAACGTGGACAGTCCAGAATTGCCTGGGAACCAGGTGGCAATGGGGCCTTTGTAGGAGGAACCACTCTACACTTTTCCTGAGCACTTTCTTGAAATGAATACTGTCCAGTTCTATTTTCTCTTTTCTTGTCACCACATTCACCATTTGAAATCCTAGGACAAGGGGAACAGTTGTCCATGATTAGGTTACATCCCGGAGCTAAACTCAGGTGGAGACAGGAAGTACCCGGTGGAAGGAACTTTCAAAGACATTTGGGTTTCCAAGGCGAGAGGGCAGCGTGCCTACTTCTATACTCCTATCAAGTCTGTACTCGTCTGAGGAGATGAAATCTCCCAAAAGGAAACTGGGGTCCTCTTATCCAAGAGGAATGGATGCTGGATAAAAAAAATTACACATATTTCCCTTAGGTATCACATGATAAAACATGTTAAGTGGCACAAAGCAGTACTCAGATGAAAAGTAGGAATTAAGTGGATTTACCTGAAAAGCAGGAAAGATTGAAAATAAATGAACTAAAATATCATTCTCAATGGGGAAAAGCCAGCTTTTCCCCTAAGGTCAGGAATGCAGCAGGGATGTCCACTATCACCACTGCTATTCAACATAGTATTAGAAGTCCTAGCCACAGCAATCAGACAACAAAAAGAAATCAAAGGCATCCAAATCGGCAAAGAAGTCAAACTCTCACTCTTTGCAGATGATATCATACTGTATGTGGAAAACCCAAAAGACTCCACCCCAAAACTGCTAGAACTCATACACGAATTCAGTCAAGTAGCAGGCTATAAAATCAATGCACAGAAATCAGTGGCATTCCTATACACCAACAACAAGACAGAAGAGAGACAAATCAAGGAGTCGATCCCATTTACAATTGCACCCCAAACCATAAGATACCTAGGAATAAATTTAACCAAAGAGGCAAAGGATCTGTACTCAGAAAACTATAAAATACTCAGGAAAGAAATTGAAGAAGACACAAAGAAATGGAAAAACGTTCCATGCTCATGGATTGGAAGAACAAACATTGTGAAGATGTCAATGCTACCTAGAGCAATCTACACATTCAATGCAATCCCCATCAAAATACCATCCACTTTTTTCAAAGAAATGGAACAAATAATCCTAAAATTTGTATGGAACCAGAAGAGACCCTGAATAGCCAGAGGAATCTTGAAAAAGAAAAGCGAAGCTGGCGGCATCACAATTCCGGACTTCCAGCTCTATTACAAAGCTGTCATCATCAAGACAGTATGGCACTGGCACAAAAACAGACACATAGATCAATGGAACAGAATAGAGAGCCCAGAAATGGACCCTCAACTCTATGGTCAACTCATCTTTGACAAAGCAGGAAAGAATGTCCATTGGAATAAAGACAGTCTCTTCAACAAATGGTGTTGGGAAAATTGGACAGCCACATGCAGAAGAATGAAACTGGACCATTTCCTTACACCACACACAAAAATAGACTCCAAATGGTTGACAGACCTAAATGTGAGACAGGAGTCCATCAAAATCCTAAAGGAGAACACAGGCAGCAACCTCTTTGACCTCAGCCGCAGCAACTTCTTCCTAGAAACATCGCCAAAGGCAAGGGAAGCAAGGGCAAAAATGAACTATTGGGACTTCATCAAGATAAAAAGCTTTTGCACAGCAAAAGAAACAGTCCACAAAACCAAAAGACAACCGACAGAATGGGAGAAAATATTTGCAAATGACATATCAGATAAAGGGCTAGTATCCAAAATCTATAAAGAACTTATCAAACTCAACACCCAAAGAACAAATAATCCAATCAAGAAATGGGCAGAAGACATGAACAGACATTTTTCCAAAGAAGACATCCAAATGGCCAACAGACACATGAAAAAGTGCTCAACATCGCTCGGCATCAGGGAAATCCAAATCAAAACCTCAATGAGATACCACCTCACACCCGTCAGAATGGCTAGAATTCACAAGTCAGGAAACGACAGATGTTGGCGGGGATGCGGAGAAAGGGGAACCCTCCTACACTGTTGGTGGGAATGCAAGCTGGTGCAGCCACTCTGGAAAACAGTATGGAGGTTCCTCAAACAGTTGAAAATAGAGCTACCGTACGATCCAGCAATTGCACTACTGGGTATTTACCCCAAAGATACAAATGTAGGGATCTGAAGGGGTACGTGCACGCCGATGTTTATAGCAGCAATGTCCACAATAGCCAAACTGTGGAAAGAGCCAAGATGTCCATCGACAGATGAATGGATAAAGAAGAGGTGGTATATATACACAATGGAATATTATGCAGCCATCAAAAGGAACGAGATCTTGCCATTTGCAACGACATGGATGGAACTGGAGGTTATGCTGAGTGAAATAAGTCAATCAGAGAAAGACATGTGTCATATGACCTCGCTGATATGAGGAATTTTTAACCTCAGGAAACAAACTGAGGGTTGCTGGAGTGGTAGGGGGTGGGAGGGATGGGGTGGCTGGGTGATAGACATTGGGGAGGGTATGTGCTATGGTGAGCGCTGTGAATTGTGCAAGACTGTTGAATCACAGACCTGTACTTCTGAAACAAATAATGCGACATATGTTAAGAAAAACGAAAAAGAAGAAGATAGCAGGAGTGGAAGAATGAAAGGGAGTAAGTCGGAGGGGGAGACGAACCATGAGAGACGATGGACTCTGAAAAACAAACTGAGGTTTCTAGAGGGGAGGGGGTGGGGGGATGGGTTAGCCTGGTGATGGGTATTAAAGAGGGCACGTTCTGCGTGGAGCACTGGGTGTTATGCACAAACAATGAATCATGGAACACTACATCAAAAACTAATGATGTAATGTATGGTGATTAACAGAACAATAAAAAAAAATTAAAAAAAAGAAAATAAGTGAACTAAGATTTCAACTCAAGAAGGTAGGAAGAGAACGTGAAAATAAGCTCAAAGTAAGAATTATTAAAGGTGGAAGCAGACATTTATCACTGAAGAGGGAAAAAAAAGCAATTGACTAGTACAACTAATAAATCTGGTTCTTTGGGGCACCTGGGTGGCTCAGTCAGTTGAGTGTCTGCCTTCAGCTCAGGTCATGATCTCAGGGTCCTGGGATCGAGTCCCGCATCAAGCTCCTTGGTCAGCGAGGAATCTGCTTCTCCCTCTCCTTCTGCCTGCCGCTCCCCCTGCTGTGCTCTCTCTCTCTCTATCAAATAAATAAGTAAAATCTTTTTTAAAAATCTGGTTCGTTGACTAGTCCAGTAAAATAGAATAATCCTTGGCAAGTCCAGTGAGGAAAAAAAGAGGGGGTGGGGAGGAAGAGAGAGAGAAAAGACAAACAACATTAGGGCTCATGACTACAGATATAGAGATTTTAACAAATGATAAAAGTATAAGTGTTCAAACCTGCAATAATAAATTTGAATAGCCACATGAAATAGATATTTTATGGGAAACTATCAATTACCAAAATTGACTCAAGATCAAAATTGACCCAAGAAACCTCAACAGACCAAAAATTATAGAAATTGGAAAGGTATTCCAGAAGCTATCCCCCAAATGGCATCAAGTCCAGATGGTTTTATAGGTGAATTCCACCAACCCTGCACTGAATGGAAAATCCCTATGATCTCTAACTTTTCCAGAGAATATAAAATTTTCCAACTTAATTTCTAAAGCCAGCATAACTCTGGTAACAAAACCAAAGAAGCAAATAGAAAAAAGACAAAGCCGCTCAAAAGAAATCTACAAGTCACTTCTATTTTCTAACTTAGATGTAAAAGGTCTAAGTAAAAGGTGGGCAAACCAACCTAGAATTATATTAAAAGAATAATTCATAATGGTCAAGTAATTTTAATCCCAAGCATTCAAAGATGTGAAATTAGAAAAAAAAATTCAGAACATTAACATGTGAAGAAAATGAAATATAGGATCCTTTCAGTAGGTTCCAAAGCATATGAATCCCTTTTCTGTGTCTGCAAAAACCTTCAATTTAGGAATATTTGGAGAAGCAGAATCGGCCTATTACAAAACCTGAAACCACCAGACTTGCTTTCCCAGATTTCCTTGCATCTGGGTCACAGAAGTATGACTAAGCCAACAGACACCCAGACTTTGAATCAGGAGCCGGTACCACAAAGGAGGAGGAGGTGGTCCAGGATCCTCTCTCTGCACAGGGAGGTTGTGGTAACACCGAGTCTCTAGCTCAGCAGCTGGAGCAGTGCGGGCTTCAGTGATCTGGTCTTGGAGCAGGAGCAGAGTTTTGCTCGCCAGACTGGTTCTGCAGCTTGATTCTGTTCCGGGCTACACAGTTCCAAGTCTGGTTGTCTGGCCCTTACTGGGAAGTCTATAAAGTGGCCAATGTATGTTTAACAAATTCCCTTTCATCCTAAACTCACCAGGATGTTTTCTGTTGCTTACAACAAAAAACCCTGATACCAATACACCAACAGTCAGCAACTCCAGGGGCCCCACTCCACCTCACGGCCTCTCTCTCACACACTTCCTGATGCTTGATTCCTTGTTTTCTCCATGTTCTCAAGTACTTTTTGCAGTGGGCAAATTATATAAATGGCATATGTACGGATTAACTGCATTGGGCTTGTGGTGAAAGGAGCAGACAGGGGCAGACTCATGTGGTTGCGTGACGCCCCTGCTGGGGGAGAGTCGGTGGGGCATTTTAATCATTAGAAGGGGTGGTGGACCAATGGACATGGTAGCTGACTCTCTGAAATAGGCACCTCATTTGGTCTCGGGAAGTTTTGTTTTGAAGTAATTTCTGTGCCCAACGTGGGGCTCAAACTCATGACCCCAAGATCAAGAGTCACATGCTCCACCAACTGAGCCAGCCAGGTGCCCCAAGTCTTGGGAAGTCTTTTTTTTTTTTTTTTAAGATTTTTATTTATTTATTTGACAGAGAGACAGTGAGAGAAAGGAACACAAGCAGAAGTGTGAGAGGGAGAAGCAGGCTTCCTGCCGAGCAGGGAGCCCGATGCGGGGCTCAATCCCAGGACCCCGGGATCATGACCTGAGCCGAAGGCAGACGCTTAACGACTGAGCCACTCAGGTGCCCCAAGTCTTGGGAAGTCTTAAAAAGGCTTTCCAGAGGAAGACATTCTGGGCTGGGACTCTCTAGATAAGTAAGGGTTGGGCGGAAGCGGGTGAGGGGTGAAAAGAGAGCCCAGGCACAAGAAAGAAACAAAATGATCTACTAGAGTGAAAGGTGGAGTGCTGAGGGCCCCTGGGTGGCTCAGTTGGTTGGGCAACTGCCTTCAGCTCAGGTCATGATCCTGGAGTCCCGGGATCGAGTCCCGCATCGGGCTCCCTGCTCAGCGGGGAGTCTGCTTCTCCCTCTGACCTTCCCCCCCTCTCCTGCTCTCTCATTCTCTCACAAATAAATAAAATCTTTAAAAAAAAGAAAGAAAGAAAGAAAGAAAGGTGGAGTGCTGAGAGATGGGGCTGGACAGGTAGGCAAGGGTCAGATCATGCAGGACCCTGTATGCCACGTCAGGGATCTCAGAGCTATAGGGAGCCACCTGACGAGTTTCAAACAGTGGAAGGATATGAACAAATCTGCAGTTCTGGGGATGGGGAGAAGGGAGGTCAGAGCATCAGGAGACCAGCTGGGAGGCTGTTGCAGTGAAGCCATAGAGAAGAGCTGGTGTCCTGGACTGGGAATGGTGGCAGTGGGGATGGAAAGTGGATTCCAGAGAGAGATTAGGAGGTAAAACCAGCAGGACTTGGTGGCAGGTTGGACGGGGGATGAAGGAGGGAACGAGTTAAGGATGACCATCGGGGTTTCTGTTTGTATTGACTGAGTGGCTAAATGGGCGGACGATGGTCCCATTCACTGGGCTGGACAACACAGGAGGGTTAGCTATTTGGAGGGAGATGGTGAGATTAGTTTTGAACATGTTGTTTTAATGCTTGTGGGACACCCAAGGAATCCAAAAGGCAGTGGGACCTAGGGCTTTGGGTCTCCGGAGAGGGGTCTGGGTCTGAGTAGAGGTGAGTCACTGGGGTGGGTGTATGGTGGTTGACAGCAAGGGAATGAATGAATGAGGGTAACGTGAGGTGTCTGCGTAGCAGAAGAAAAGGAGAGGACCAAAGACCAAACTCTGGGGGCAGGCTGACTCTCCAGGAAGGACAGAGGAAGGAGTCTACAAAGACTGGGGAACGTCAGCCAGAGAGGTTAAGAGGGAGGTGAGCGGCATGAGGCCCAAGGTGGGAGAGGCCGTGGGTCTGCAGGCTGCAGAAAACAGGATCGTAATGGAGACGTGCCGGTGGGTGTAGAAGGGTGGGGGACACTGGTGACCTTGGCCACAACGGAGCCAGTGGGTGGGGGAACCGTGCTAGAGAGGGAGAAAGGCAGAGGGCGGCAAGGGTTAAAATTGGCAAGTGGGAAGGGCGAGTGAGTGGCAGCTGGGGAGGTGTAGAAGCCGGGGGACGGGGGTGGTTGGAGGGGTCCACTCCCAATCTGTCCTGTGTAGATGGAAGGCGGGGGAAGAGCGCCACAAGGAGGGCTGGGGACGGCTGTGGAAGGAGGTGATAAGGGCCTGTGTCCGGGAGGGACACTGCTCCCAGGCCACAGGAGGGCATCTCTATCAGGCGGGCACTTCCTCCCCATCCCCATCCCCTTCCTGCCACTGCCCAGGCCCTCCCTGGGGCTGGAGAGAGACGGCAGTCACACCCTGCGAGCAGCTCTGTGCCCTCGGAGGTCCTCCCGCCTGCCTGTAAGCTGGAGTTGGGGCTGGGGGACAGGGCCGCTGAGGGAGGGAGAAGAACCTAGGACGTGGGGCTAGCGGTTTAGGCTTCTGGGGGCAAGGGCGGGAGAGGGCAGTGGGGAGGGCAGGAGTCTGGGGGCTGCGTTTCTGGAGGGATCCCCGAGGCTGCAGCAGGGGCTAGAGTCTGGAGGAATAACGCCCAGCGCCCACGAGGTGCCCACGTGTGTTCCCATGACCCCCAGGTCCCCATGCCTCTCCTCCTGTTGCTGCTTCTGCTGCCGCGCCCCTCACACCCCCAGTTGCTCTGTGAGGTCTCCAAGGTGACCAGGCTGCTGGAAGTGAACTGTGACAACAGGGGGCAGAAGGCACTGCCTCCAGATCTGCCCAGAGACACAGCCATCCTTCACCTGGGCGAGAACCCCCTGGGCACCTTCTCCACAGCATCCGTGGCGTCCCTGACCCAGCTCGCACAGCTGTACCTGCGTCAAAGCCAGCTGACCACCCTGCACACGGACGGGGTGCTGCCACAGCTGGAGACCCTGGACGTCTCCCACAATAAGCTGAAGAGCCTGCCTTTGCTAGGACAGGCCCTGCCAGCCCTCACCACCCTGGACGCCTCCTACAACGAGCTGACCGCGCTGTCTCCTGGTGCTCTGAACGGCCTGAGCCGGCTCCATGAGCTCTACCTGCGCGGCAACAAGCTCAGGACTCTGCCCCCGGGGCTCCTGAGGCCCGTGGCCCAGCTGAGGAAGCTCAATCTGGCCGACAACAAGTTGAATGAGCTGCCCCCAGGGCTCCTGGATGGCTTGGGGGAGCTCGACACCCTCTACCTCCAAGGGAACTGGCTGCGCACCATCCCAAAGGGCTTCTTCGGGGACCTCCTCCTCCCTTTCGCCTTTCTCCACAACAACCCCTGGGCCTGTGACTGCGAGATCCTCTATTTCGCTCGCTGGCTGCAGGACAACTCCAATAATGTCTACTTATGGAAGGAGGGTGTCGACGTCAAGGCCATGACTCCCAACGTGGGGAGCGTGCAATGCGTCAACCCATACAACACACCCGTCTACACCTACCCAGGGAAGGGCTGCTCCATTCTCGGGGACGGGGTTGACCTAGGTTATGATGACTATGAAGAAGAAGAGGTGGGAAAGGTACCTGCCACCAGGGCTGTGGTCAGCTTCTCCACCGACACCAGAGCCCACACAACCCACCGGGCCCCCCTCCACTCGGCATCCACTGCTTCTCCAGACCACCAGATGTCCCATCTGTCTTACACCCTGGAGTCCACGAAGAAACAGAGCAGATTCCCAACTGCCCCAGAGCCCAGCATGTCCAGCATGCCCTATCCCCCACCCTCCACCAAACCCCCCACCACCCTGAAGCCCACCATGCCCCACCCCACGACCTCCACCATGACCATGACCACTCCAGAGCCCATGCTCCCCACCAGCCTGGAAACTACGACACCCTCCACCCCCTCCCCCCCGGGGCCCACCACAACCCCCCCCCCCCCCCCCCCCACCCCCGCGCCCACCACGCCCCCCACCACAACCCCCACCACTCCAGAGCCCACCACGCCCCCCACCACAACCCCCACCACCCCGGAGCCCACCACAACCCTAATCTTGTCTGAACTGACCACATCTGAGATCCCAGAATCAACCTCACTCCCTACTATTTTGCAATACCCAACAACCACCTCCTTTGTCTACCTCCCAAAGGCCCACGAGGTGGTTCAAGGGAATTTGGAGAGCTCCAGAAATGACCCTTTGCTCAACCCTGACTTCTGCTGTCTCCTCCCCCTGGGCTTCTATGTTTTGGGTCTCCTCTGGCTTCTGTTTGCCTCTGTGGTCCTTATCCGGCTGCTGGCTTGGGCCCAGCCCACAGGGCCACGGGCCCTGGCCACAGCCACACACACCACACATCTGGAGCTGCAGAGGGGAAAGCAAGTGACCATGCCCCGGGCCTGGCTGCTTTTCTTTCAAGGCTCACTCCCCATTTTCCGCTCCAGCCTCTTCCTGTGGGTACGGGCTGATGGTCATGTGGGGCCCCTCCAGGCAGGACGGCGGCCCTCTGCCCTGAGTCTGGGCCGGGGTCAGGACCTGCTGGGAACAGTGGGCATTAGGTATACTGGCCACAGTCTCTGAGGGGGGCTGGTTTGGGGACCCACGGAGGCTGTGATGGCCTTTTGTACTGGGATCTAGCTGGGGGTGGGCGGGCAAGGAGCACAGGGTCAGGGGGAGATTTAGTCACTTTTATCAGAAGCGTGGTACCACACGCACAACCTCAGCGAAGCAGCAGGGGTGGAGAGGAGCAGGGTGGGTCATAGAACAAAGCTCCCTATGCTGCAGGAGGGGTTCACAAACCACTAGGTCATTACCATCACTTTGGAGGAAGTTTGAGGAAAAAGGAAAGGGAACAGGGCAGGATTCTCAGACGCGTGTACCGAAGGGAACTGGGAAAGATCTGTATCAAGATGTGAGCCCTGATCGTCCCCGGGGAGCGTAAACATGGTGGTTTCCTTTCCTTTTTCTGTTGAGCATTTTGTAGTTTTCCACCGTTGTATGTTATTTGGAGAATAAAAAGGTAACTTCAAAAAAACCTGTTTCCTTTGGAGACGAAGAGTGTCCAGGGCACTTGTCATTCACACGTCTGAAGCCCCACCTGCCCCCACCCAAGTTGGATCACTCACCCACAAAAGCTCACCAGCCTGGGGTGCCCCCTCTCACCCTGCGGTGCTGCCCGCCAGGCCACTGCAAGCACTAGGACCAGCTCAAAACCCACAGGTTTCCCTGGAGCGGCCCCTGCCGAGGTGTGTCTGCCCCGGGCCGCCTAGGAGCCAACGTGGGCACCTGCCCGCACCCACGGCCTCCCGCCCTGCCCAGGCCAGCGGCCCCGTGGGTGTGGGCCGGACGGCGTGGGCCATTGTGGTGGGTTCTGCTCAGCGCCGAGCTGTCCCAGGCAGGTGTCCGGCTCGCATACCAGAACCTGCTTCTCCCCTGCTCCCCTAGACTGCCATTTCCTCTCACTGCACTGAGTGGGCTGTCTCTCCTGTGGTGTCTCCAGCCCAAATCAAGGCTGGGGGCACAGAAAATGGGAGAGAAAGCTGAGCCACCCCGGGCTGAGAACCCCCTTCTCCAGGTGACCCAGGCCTCAAAGCCCGACTGCACCTGCCCTGCTTGGAAGTCTCCCCTGGAGAGAGGACAAATCTGGAGCCTGACCATTAAGGGCTTCTACGCACTCACCCGGCTGACGTCTTACAACGGGTTCTCCATGCCCCATGGTCCGCTGCTGCAAGCTCTGAGATCACCTGCCCCTCTCTCCCCCCCATCCTGGGTTTCCCCTCGGAGGCTTCGCTCTCCTGTCGGGCAGGTGTGCTGCCCCATCCATCTGACCGCCACCAGCATGGCTCTCTCCTCCAGGCAGGGCCAGGGCCTCCACATTACCCTGCAGCGGTCCACTGCTCCACTCCCGCCCCCACCTGCCCCTGGGCCATCTCTCCCTGTGGACCTGGAACCTCTTAAGGACACGGCCCAGGCTCCACCGTGGCCCAGGCCAGGAAGCGCCAGGAGTGAATAAGAGGAAGGCAGAGGTGGGAGGGCCCAGCCGGGGTGCCGGGCTGCCGAGCTCCTCCTCTCCTCCTCCTGAGGAGACTCTGCCAAGGGAACAGTCCCCACCTACTGCCTGCCTGTCCCTGGCCAGGCTCACAAGACTTCGGGCCTCACGCTGCCCAGCCCTCCTTCCAGTTGACCTTCCTGTGCCCTCTGACGCCCCAAGAGATGTTTGGAGACACATCACTCTCCGCAGGGTGGGGCTCGGATCAAGTCTCCGGCCAATGTCCCCGTCCCCCCCCCCGTTTTAAGCCTCCCGGCTCTGGGCACCTGCCCCCACGGCTCAGCCTTCCCGTCTCAGACTGTCCCCTTTTCTGCCCAAGTCACCAGGCTGCGGAGGCTTTTCCTGGGGATTCCGAGAGATGACTCACGCCCCTGACGTTCTTGGGCAAGTGGCTGGGAAGCAACACGCGGGGTGTGCATGTCAGTTTTCCTTACCTGTCGGTTGCTGCCACCGCACCCAGACAGACTGATGTAGCGTTTGCATAAAACGGGCAAGCGCCTTTTCTTTAACACCTTTTCTTTAAAACTCCAGTTCCTGTGTTCCCGGGACCTCTGCTTCCTTGTCCAGCTGCCTCCCCTCCCGCCCCTGCAACTGTACAGATCTGGGGGTGCTGTCATCAATCCAATTTATTGATCAGGTCCTCAGTGAGGTGGAAGGTCACGTCCTCCTGCGGCAGGCCTTTTGGCCATCCTGACAGCTTCTGCCATCTCCTGTGCCCTCAGCCCTGCCTTGGGTTACCCACTGAGAAGGGGGACCTTCCACTGTCCTACATGCCCGAAACTAACACCCCGGAGGAGGCCGGAGAGCTTCAGGCAGTTTCCCAGCCACTGCCCCCACCCCCCAGCCGAGACACAGCCGAGGGCAGAGAGATCGTGAGGATCAGAACAAGGAGGGCAAGGTGGCGCAGGGGCAGGACAGACCAGAGTCCTTTACCGCAGAGGAGGGAACCACACCGTGGAGGGGAAATAAATAGAAGGGCCCAGGGCAGCAGAGTCCAGGCCCCCGGGGGCACACTGACTGTGGGAGCAACGGGTAAGGGGGAGCCCTGGCACCCTGGCCCCGGGCCCCTCGCCTGCCTCAGCCACTGAGAAAGAGACGCTTGTAAGCCTTGTTCATCTGCTCCAAGAAGATGAAGGTGAGGACGGTGTGGGGGCCCAGGCGGGCATAGTACGGTGTGAAGCCCTTCCACAAGCTGAAGAAGCCCTCGTAGCGGACAACCTTCACCAGCACATCCTAAACAGGAGGCAGGGCGCCAGGGTAGGACCTGGCTTCCAGGGCCATGTCCAGCTTCCCCACCGCCCTCCCTGCACTCCCAGAGCATCCCCTCCTCCAGCCCCACTTCCTCACCAGCCCGTTCTTGTATTCCGGCTTCCCGTCAACCATCCTCATGTTCTGAATCCTGCAGGAGAGGAGGCAGGGGCGTGAGAGACACAAAGCGGGCCCTCCCACACGTCCCTGGGCCCCAGCCCGCACGCTCACCGCGTCTTGACGATGTCCACCGGCATGGAGGCAGCGGTGGTGACCAGGCCGCTGATCATGCTGGCGCAGAAGTGGCACAGGATGTTGTCAGAGAAGTAGCCTGGGGGAGGCGAAGCAGAGACGGCGGTCAGCGCGGAGTTGGCCCGGGCCCGGCCGGGGGTCCCCGTTCCGGGGCTCACCTGAGTCCAGTAAGAACTGCTTGGATTGGGAGTAGGAGGCGAGCTGGGCCGCGTTGACAACGACAGCGCGAGCCATGGTGGGGATGCAGCCCTGTGGGGGGGGTGCTGTCAGGGACGGCCACGACCCGCCCCTACAAGCCCCCAAGGTCTCCAGCCCCTTCACTCACCCTCCACAGTGTGGGGACCCCTTCCTCCCGGGCGATTCGAATCAGGGCATTAAACACGTTTTTGTAGCCACGGCGCTGGTCAGGGGGAAGCCTGGTGGGAAGGCGGGGAGAGGCCAAGCTCAGGATAGACCACTCTGCCCCACAGGAGCAAAGAAAGGGGGGCCAGAACACGGACGTTAATGCTCTGCTCCAGACCAGGGATAAGTAGTCCTCGGATTCTAGATCCCAGGGAACAGAGCTGGGGCAGGCTCAGACCTGGAACTCACCGGCCATCGGCGGTCATGCGGATAAGAACCACCTCAGCTGGCGTTCCCACAAAGGCCCCAGTCGCACCTGCAGTCATGCCAATCAGGGCCTTCAGCAGAAAGCCAGGGGGTGTACCGTCAGCCCCGGTCAGGCGCTCAAACAGCACCGTGTAGATGCCAAGGCGGGTGGTGGTGTAGGTGGCCTGGCGCAGCAGGCCAGCCGACAGCCTGGGGAGCGAAGGAGTCTGTGCATCAGGCCAGGGTCTGGAGCTGCCAACCCATCCCCGACCCCCACCCCCGCACCGCATCCAGTGGCTGCAGTACCCGGTGTAAATGCCCCTCAGCCCTTCTGCCCTCAGGATGCTGGTGAGGGCATGGAAGCTGGTTTTGTACTCTCGCGTCTTGGCTCCTTCCCCACTCAGCTGCATCCGGTTCTTCACCAGATCCAGCGGCTGCACAAACACTGTAGCTCCCATCCTGGAAGAAGACAGAAGCAGAATCCAGGGTCGAGTGTCCCTTGACTACCTATCAGTGCCCACTGGAACCTGGCAACGAGGGGTCACAAAGTGCCAGGCCTGCCCCATGATTAATTAAGTGTTCAAGCCAGCACCTGGCTGGCTCAGTCGATAGAGCATGCAACTCCTGATCTCAGGACTGTGAGTTCAAGCCCCACCTTGGGAGTAGAGATTGCTTAAAAAAAAAAAAAAAAAAAGAATGTACAATTAAGTGTTCAGGAGGCTAGTGGCTAACGTGTGTAAGTGTCCGCCTGGGCCAAGAGCCATGGGTCTTAAAAGTCCAGTGGTCCCGCGGGGGGCCGTGCAACGAAAGTGCTCCATGCAGCTCCCAGGGGGTCAAGCAGTGATCCAGAACTGCCTGCAGTCCACCCCAGAGAGAGGTGGGCATTCGTGACCTGGGACTTCACGCAGCCCGACAGGAGCCATACAAGGACCTGGAACCCTACACGACCCGGGAGAGCTGAGCAACGGGCCTGCACGCAGCCCAGCAGGGGCCCCGCAATGGGTGAAAAGGTCCTGGCAGCCCATCAAGGACCTCGGCAATACGCCTGGGACCGCGCTGACCCCGTGCCGGCTCGGTTCCCTGCACCCGTCCCTTCCTCCTCCCTTCCCAACCCTGGGGCCTGAGCTTACCCGGCCAGGCCTCCAAACAGGAACTTGACGGACTTCGGGGACGTGCGGGGCTTCGCGTCCATCCCGCCGGCCCCGGGACTCGCCGTGGCCGCCATCGCCGCTCGGTGGCCCTCGGCTCCGGGTCCTGTGCGCGCGCGGCCCCACTCGCGCCCAAGGTGACACCGCGCGCGCAACAGGGCCGAGGGCGCGCGCGCACGCCCCTCCGGCTCTCGCGGCCAGCCCCAGCTGGAAGCCGGCGCAGACGCAGGCGCGCGGCGCAAAGGCGGCCGGGAGGAAGGCGGAGCCGGAGGCGGGGCTCCGCGTGGGGGTGCGGGAAGGGGTGTGGCTGGCTGAGGAAGCCATAGCTTAGACGCACTTTTCGCCGAATTGGACTCGCGGGAAAATGAAGAGGGTGTCAGGAGATCTCGCGAGACGGAGTGAGCCGGGGGCTGGGGGGAAATGGGGGCCGGTTCTCTCGCGATAGGCGCAGCAAGCCTTCGGCGGGTGGGAGGGAAAGTGTGGGGAGGGCTCTCGCGAGACCTGAAGGTCCCGCAGCCGCGGCGGCGGTCAGAGAGAGGGAAGAGGTTTGCAAATCGGGCAGCTCCAAGATCCCGGGCACGAGAGGGGGAACGGCCGGATCGTTTTCTGGGGCTTCGGCGCTCGCTGCATCTGCACAGGCACGCCCTCCGCCTCTAAGCTTTCTTTGAACGGGCCTTTTAGGACCGGAAGTCCTTCCTCTTGAGCGCCCAATGCTGGAGGCGGCTTGCCTTTCCTTCCCGGAAGCCCCTTCCCCGCAGTGAGGAAGACAGCTCACCTGCCCGGAAGTCCCGCCTCCCCGAACGCCCCCACCCTCCCAGAAGTTTTCTGTCACCTGTGCTTGCCTCGGTCCCCGCTCCCGGTTTTGTCCCTGTACCCGAGAAGGATACATTTAGTGCGTCTCTGCCCGCTCCACTAACCGGGCGGGGTGCCCCGCTCCCGGACTCGGGGTTCCTCCCCCGCGCCCCCATGTAGCTGGGAAGTGGGGCCTGGGGGTGGTTGGACCCCTGGGGGCCTGGAGGAGGGGCGGAGAGGGCGCAGAACCCCGCTTCTGCTCCTGCTGCCGGGACGTGGCCTCCTCGGCCTCTCGCCGCCCGCGGCCATGCACCCCGCGGCCTTCCCGCTTCCCGTGGTGGTGGCCGCCGTGCTGTGGGGAGCGTCCCCCGCGCGGGGGCTCATCCGAGCGGTGAGTCGAGGGGCGGGCGGGGGAAGGGCGCGGGAGGGCGGGGCTGCCGGCGCCGGGGGACACGGGCTCTCTCGTCCGCAGACCTCGGACCACAATACCAGCATGGACTTCGCAGACCTGCCCGCGCTCTTTGGAGCCGCCCTGAGCCAGGAGGGGCTGCAGGTGCCTTCCTTTTTTGTCCCCTCTCCTGGGGGGGGGGGGGGGGGGGGGGTTGAGGAGCCTCGCCCCTTGCGTGAAGCTGGAGGCAGGTTAGGAACCACGCGCGGGAGCACGTGGAGGGCGGGATTCGGAATCCGGAGGGAGAAGACGTAAGGTCTCCTGCTGGCACAACTCGGGGCCCTCTGGAGCGGCGCTGGAAGGAGACTGCGGGGCGAAGGGCCGCTTACCAGCGGGGTCTTACGACGTCGCGCGAGTTAATTCGCTCTCTGCAGCTGAGTTTGCTTTCCGGGACCATGGGACCATGGGACGAGAGGAGTCTCCTCAGGGTTATTGCCAGAGTCAGGTTACATAAGCAGTTTTGGAGGGCTTCGTCGCGAAGACTGCCGTCTGGCAGGCGCTCAGTGGGCCGTGGGTGTCAGCGTAGCTGTTCGTTAGGTGGGGGGCTGGGTCATTGAACGTGGTGAACGGTAATGTAAGTGTGGGGATTTTCAAGGTCTTATTGGCTTTAGTCAACAGTTCATGAATCGGGAAGCATCCCATGTAGCAGATAGAAAGGAGCTTCGAAGAGCTGTACGGAAATGAGAAACTTTGGTAGGCACGAGGTGGCAGGACAAGTAAGTTATGCTAGCGGCTAGAGCGATGGTGGCAAGATCGGCTCTCTTCAGGGGCGGGCAGGGGTCTGTGGGGCAGGTGACCTCGCGAGGTCTGACCGGCTAATTCCGGATGGACTGGTTTACAGTCCCGTTCCTGGGGGAGGCTGGAGCTAATTCAGTTAGGGGGTAAGTCTTGGTTTGGTGCTCTGGGGCTTAGCACCAGTGACCCCATTTGGGGCCTCTTGCCATTTTCTCAACAGCGGGGAGTACGTTTTGTGGCGGTGTGCTGGAGTGCTGGAGATGGGGATGGGACACGAGCTTGAGAGGGAGTGACACGGCTGGGCGGAGAGTTAGTTGGTTTATGATCTGGGAAACCGGAAGGCAGGAGAATTTGAATTAGCTTGGAGTGTGGGGTGTAGGCTTATCTGGGACAGGGAGAGGGATGATGGGAGGTCTGGCCAAGGGTGGTGGTTCGATGTCCTCGCCTCTTCAGGAGGTGGACTTCTGACTGGGGTGGGATGCTCAGGGGTGAGGAAGCGAGGGGCAGAGTGTGTGCAGCATGGGGCCGCCAGTATGCTTGGTGGGACCCTGTGGGGAGCAGAACCTAAGGAGGTGAAATCCAACTGTTGTTTGCTTCTCTTCCCCAGGGCTTCCTTGTGGAGGCTCACCCGGCCAATGCCTGCAGCCCCATTGCCCCTCCACCCCCAGCCCGGGTCAACGGGTCAGTCTTTATTGCACTGCTTCGAAGATTCGACTGCAACTTTGACCTCAAGGTTGCTGAATGTGGAGTGGGGGCTGGGAAGCTGAGGGTGACAAAAGGCACCCGGAACGAAGGGAGGCAAGGGCCACGATGGCCCCTTATCCCCTGCCTTGTCCCCCTAGGTCCTAAATGCTCAGAAGGCAGGGTATGGCGCAGCTGTGGTCCACAACGTGAACTCCAACGAGCTTCTGAACATGGTGTGGAACAGCGGTAAGGTTGGGGCACCTGGACAAGCTGGGTTTCGGTAGAGTTCAGACAGACCGGGGCGGGCGGGCGGTGGCTGAGACCTTGGGGAAAACAGGTTAGTCCTTGGGGTGGGATGGAGCAAAAGCCAAGTGCCAGGGTTAACGAGGGAGCGGAGTGGAGGGTTGGGTCTGCAGCGTCATGCACTGCTCCCTGCAGAGGAAATCCAGCAGCAGATCTGGATCCCGTCTGTGTTTATTGGGGAGAGGAGCTCCGAGTACCTGCGTGCCCTCTTTGTCTACGAGAAGGGGTAGGACACGTCCCTCCTTCCCACTCTGCCTTCAGTCCTTCCATGCCAGCCTGGAGCCCACGCCTCCGTGCCCTGGCCATGCAGCCTTAGGTCCTTCTCACTCTGCCTCGAGACTTTCCTCCCACCTCCTTCCCTGTCCGTGGGCCTCGTCCAGCACCAGTTACTCCGTCCCTTTGTCTCTCCCGTTCCTCTGATTCTGGTCTTCCTTTTCCCAGGGCTCGGGTGCTTCTGGTCCCAGACAATAGCTTCCCTCTGGGGTATTACCTCATCCCCTTCACGGGCATCGTGGGCCTGCTGGTTCTGGCCATGGGAGCAGTGATGGTGAGTAGCTCAGGGAGGGTGATGGGAAGAGCTGGAGTCTTTCAAGCCAGACTGGGTCCGTGCGTGGGAGGTTGGAGGGTCGGGGGGCCGGGGGGGTCGTACTGGATTTGCCCGGCTTTGTTCCCTAACTCGGATCCGACCGCGCCCCCTTTCGCCAGGTAGTCCGTTGTGTCCAGCACCGGAAGCGGCTCCAGCGGAATCGACTGACCAAAGAACAACTAAAACAGATTCCTACACATGACTATCAGAAGGGTGAGGGGCCTGGGGAGAGACGGGGGCCTTTCCCACAGCTCACCTGGTGCTGCGGAAGTGGCGCTCAGGAGACAAGGGGCAGAGATGGCGGGTGTCAGCCTGGGATGCCAGCTTTCCTTCTCTTTACCCTTACGCACGACGGTGCGGTCGGGACAGGAAGTGGGGGGCAGAAAGCACAGATGGTTGAACCCAAGAGCTGAGGGCAGAGAGGGAGGACTGAGCTTGCCCCCAAGGGTGGTAAAAGAGCAGAGAGGTGGAAGGAGTCGGGAGGAGTTGGTGTGGGAAGGAAGAAACAGGTAAGGGGGGGTTGGGTCTCTAGGCCCTGGGGCCTCCAGTGCCCATTTAAGGCTACGGCAGAAGCCCTGCCCCCCACTTCCGCCCCTCGCGCTGTCTCCTCACGCTTACACCTCCCCGCCAGAAACCCACTTCCCTCCTGACCCCAGATTCTTCATGTCCTCCTCTGGCCTCACCCTGCCCGTTGCCAGTGCTTCTCCTGGCTCCGCAAAGCCAGGGAGGGTAAGTGGCAGGGCTCGGCTCCACGGCTCCCAGAGCCCCTGGGGGCCTTGGGCCAGGGCGGCTCGGTGCAAGGCCTGTCTTCCTGCGCCAGGAGACCAGTATGACGTGTGTGCCATCTGCCTGGACGAGTATGAGGATGGGGACAAGCTGCGGGTGCTGCCCTGTGCTCACGGTGAGGCCCTCCCCTCCTGGCCCCCGTCCCCAGCCTCCCCGCCCCTGCGGGCGCCCGGTGCCTCACCTCCTGCCTCTCGCAGCCTACCACAGCCGCTGCGTGGACCCCTGGCTCACCCAGACCCGGAAGACCTGTCCCATCTGCAAGCAGCCTGTCCACCGGGGTCCGGGGGAGGACGAAGCTCAGGGGCAAGAGGGTGATGACGACGGGGGTCCAGGGGACCAGCCTGCCACAGAGCGGACCCCTCTTCTGGGCTCCAGTCCCACGCTTCCCACCTCCTTTGGCTCCCTGGCTCCAACCCCTCTTGTCCTCCCGGGGTCTCCAACGGACCCCCCACCGTCACCCCCCTCCCCTTCGGCTGCGCTCCTGGTCTGATGGTCCCTTCCCCCCCCCCGCGCCCCCCAGTCTTGTGTGTGGAGGGATGGGGGACATTGCTGCCCCCGGGGTCTCCCTTCCTCCATCCCTCTTGAGGGGGCTGGGGGCGGAAAGGGACTGGGTCCTCACCTACTGGGTTAATAAAATTGTTTTTGCGAACTAAGGAAGGGTGAGGTCATTCTCACAGAGGTGAACTCCTTACCCTTTTGGAGAACTGACCCCCTTTTTTTTTTTGCCATAAAGGGGCAGGGGAGTGCTGGGGGAGAATCACCTGTAGCCATGGGGACAAACCCGGCAGGCGTTCACTGTGACTCAGAGGGGGGAGCCCCACCCACACAGCCATGACTCACCCGGCCCTGCCTTGCCCGCAGGCCTGGGCCCATTCTCTGGTCTGAAAGACTCTTCCATTATCTACCAACTCCGCGAGCACCTGAGGACCTAGGGCTGGGAATGCCACTGGGGGAGGGCTGGGCCGCCGGGCCAGGTGGGCCTCAGGCAGGTGCTTACCCCAAGGCAGGACTGCGGAAGCTCCAATTCCGAGACTCTGTACTGCCCTCAACCCTCTTCTAACCCAAGGCTAACATAAGGGGGCTGGTGTCGGGGACCGTCCTTCCTGACGCCCAGGCCAAACCACACAGCACCTTGTTAGTAGAATCTTTTTTATTCAGAAAAACAAAAAAAAACAAAAAACCCCCCAAAAAAAGTTTTCCAACCACACACAGGAGGGGTTTGGGTAGGGGGAGGTGTCTGTCCATCCAGCCCCAGCCCCCAGCCCATGTGGTTTTGGCAGCAATAACGGGTGTGGGGTAATGGCCCAAAAAATAAAAATGGTGTTATGTGTGTGTCTGGGAAGGAGAGGGGTGCAAAAGCCGTGGGGAGTGGTGGGGAGGGACGGACGAGGTCAGTACTGGGAACGCCGCAGGTGGGAGGCCATTTCATAGCATTTCTTGTTGATTATACCACCGTGGACACCTTCTTTGCCCATCAGCAGGACTAGCGCTGGAGGAGAGAGAGAGCAGGCTAGGACCCAGGTGTCACAATTCCCCCTACCAGCTGTTGAGCAGCTGTCCAGCCCCGGGGGGGGGAAACCCCCCCCCCCTCCCCCCCCCCCCCCCCCCCACACAGGCAGGCTGTCAGTCACTCTGAAACAATAGGGCTTTTCAAGAGGGGGAAATCAAGCTTCCAGCTGGAGGGGGCTATGCTAAAATTCAGGGCCCAAAGGCTGGCAGACCGGTGACTGGGATTCAGGCTAGAAATAACCCTGGTGGAGCCTGCCATGTTTTAACAAAAGAGTTCAAAACACAGCTCAGTGCCAACTTCTGACCACCCATCTACCTCTCCCAAGAAAAATAGGGTTTCCCCTCTGAAAAGGCTCAGGGGCAGGAAGGAACTTAAGAGGTAATACAGTTCATCTTTATGTTACAAGAGAAGGAACTGAGAACTGCAGGAACTATCCAGAGTCCCAGCGTTCAGCAGGCTGGTGTGAGCCCCTTCGTACCGGGGAACCAGGCAGAAAAAGAACCCCGAAGACTAATGGGAGGTACACGAGGGGTCTCGGAGCTGGAGAGAAGGTGCAGAGTCGGAAACTCACTCTTGGCAGTCATGGTGACAGCGATGTTGAAGGTGGGGGCTCCCCCGGTGCTCTTGGTACGAAGATCCATGGTAAATTCCCCATCGTGCAGCAGTGAGTCCCGGATAACAGAACATTTCTGGCCCCCAAGTGTCAGCCCGTTCACGAAAAAAGTTGACCGGTCTTTGCCAACCAGGACACCAACCTCAGCTGGCTGGAAAGGGAAGGGAGAGCAGCCATCCGAGTCAGCACACCGAGGTTCCCGCCCGCTTCAAGGACCCACCTGCCCTCCACACCTCCCCCCAGAAGGGGTGTAGGTCCTGCGCTTCGGCACATCTATGGGATCTGAGAAGCTTGCTGAAAGCCTGGGCACAAGATCACGGTCCTCCAACCGAGAAAATGGTCGTAGAAAGAGACTACACGTTCCTCGGGACACTTCGGTCTCATTTATTAGTTAAAGCAAACCCAAGAAATAAAGGGAGCCAAAAGCCAGGGAGGAGAGTGGCGTGGCCTGGAATGGGGAGCCTTTGGATGCACACCACTCTCCTTCAGGAAAAGCAGAAGCGAAGAGGGGAAGGGAGGGGGCGGGCGAAGCAGGAGAAGCAACTTTGCCCTTATTTGGTCAAAGGTTCTGCAGGAGTTGTTAGGGGCCCGGACGCCTGGGTCTCCGAGTGACTTCGGGTCCAAGTCCAGGTAGCTGTGCCCCGAGAGGATGAAGCGGATCCCCGGGGGCTTTCCGGGGAAGTTGGCAAACTTGGGAAGGGGGCGCGGGGCCAGAGCCGGCCACCCAGCTCTCAGGTCCAGCCACCCCAGGGAACCTCTCTCCCCCTCCCCCGAACACCCCAAACCCCCACATCCGGTCCCCTCCCGCCCGGAAATCCCCTTCCCCCCCTCCCGAACTTCCGCTCCCCCTCCCCACTTCCGGGCAGTGCGGACCGGGGAGGTGGTGATGGGGACAGCGGCGGTCATCCCTCATGCCTTCACTCGCGCTGCCCTGCAACTTCTCACAAAGTTCCCCCGCTCCGGGCCCCGCCGGATGGCGGGAAGGGAGGGCGAGGGGACTTCCGGGACGGGCCTCCCAGGAATGCGGGGCGCACGGCGTGCCGACCCGGGGGGGGGGGGGGGCGTGGGGCGGCCTCGCCCTCTCTAACGGAGCCGGGAGGGCGGGGGACCCCGGCCGGCCGAGGCTGCCTCCCGCAGCCGGGAGCAGGAACAATGGTGGCGGGGCGCGAGCCGGCCGCCGGAAGCGGGGCCGGGGGTCCCCCCGCGCCCGCCGGGTGTCCGTGCCCGGCCGAGCCCGCCGCGCGTGCCCGCCCCGCCCTGGACGAGGCGGAAGTGGGCCTCCGCACCGGGCGGCGCGCCCCTCCCCGCCCTGTGCCCCGGATGTAACGCCCCGTCGCGGGGAGCGGGGCGGCGGGAGGGCTGGGCGCCGCCGCCCCGGGGCGCGGGGTCTCGGGCGCAGCGGGGGGCCCGCTCACGTGCGGCCGCCATCCGCGCCGCCTCCAGGGGCGAGGACCCGGTCGCGGCCCCTCGCCGCCCTCCCCGGACCGCGCCCGCCCCCACCCGAGTCCCTCCCTCTCCGCGTCCGCGCCGGCCGGTGCCCCGGGGCGCGCGGGCCTCGCACTACCGTGATGTTGACGAAGGTTTTCCCGGGGACGGCGGCCCAGACGGAGG
>NW_027397105.1:1643915-1656227 GCF_003265705.2 Callorhinus ursinus | reverse complement strand
GGTTAGGGCTGGCGGCCCGCTGCGCGGGCGCAGGGGCGCGCGCGGCGGGACCCCCCGCGCAGGCGGGCGGGCCGGGGACGTGTCTCCCGCCGGGCGGAAGGGGCGGGGGCGCGGCGCGCGCGGGCCCGCGCGGGCCCGCGGCTCCCGCTCGGTTCTATTCAGTCGAGAAATGCGGGAGCCCAGGGGGAGGTGGCTGAATACCCCGGCTGTCTTCAGAGTTGAAGGCGCCCACCGGGGGGACACGAGTGTCCCCAGGATCTGCCCGAGGGGCACAAGCTGGGTCAGCTCCAGCCCCCAGGCAGGCCTCCGCGCCCACGTCCCGGGCCCACCCGGCCTCCCCACCCCCACCACCACCAATACACACACCCCGCCAGCAGTTCAGGTCACCGGCCGTGCCCCTTGGCCCGGCGCGGCAGAGGTCACTGGGCGCGGGAGACAGGGGCAGGACTACTTTTCCGGGCGGAAGAATACCGAGGGGTTGCAAGCTTTGCAACTTTTCCAAGAAGGGGAACGTCCCCTCCTGCTCAGGCCCCTCGGGTTCTTTCTTCTTCTTTTCGGTAAAACTTAGGCTAAGAAGTCGTGCGCGCCGCGCTCGCCCGCCGCCCGGCGGGAAGGGGCGGCCGGGGTCCCCGCGGCGGCCCAGGTGAACGGGCCGCCGCGGGGGGCTGGGCCGCTTCCGGTCCTGGGGGAGGGGCGCCCCGCCGGCCATCGGGGCGCGGTGCGGGGCGGCCGCCCCCAGCCCCTGACGCCCCCCGAGCCCGTTCCTCGACAGCCGCGCAGCTGAGTCACCGGGCCGCCCGGGCGGGGCCGTGCTCGGGCACGTGGCGGCGCTCCCGGCCCGCCGGCTCCTGACCTCTGGCCCGCCGCACCCCCGACCCCGGGGTGGAAGAGTCTGGGAGGGCGCGGCCGGAGCCGGGGACCGGGCGGGGGAGAGGACGAGCCTCCAGGTGCCCGCGTGTCCGGGCTGGGGCTGCGGCGGAGGTCCGGGCGCGGCCCCCCCAGAGCCGCCCCGCCGCGCCCAGACGCGCGCGGGGGCCACCCCTCCTCCCGCCATTCGTTTTGCGCCCTGCTGAGGAACCTCATTCACTGGTGGGCTGGGGCCGCGGCCCGAGGCGCCCGCGGTCGGCCGGGAAGGACTCCCGGCTGCCGATCTGCACCCTGGGCGACAAGTGCTGGCCCGGCGCAATCAGTGGGGAGCCGCGCCAAGTCTGAGGGCCCGTCTAAATTCGGCTCCCTGCCCCCTCCCCCACCCCGTTGCTGGCCCGGGGCGGGGAGGGTGGGGGGAGGGGCCCAGAAGGGCGGCCATGAGGACCCTGAGGGGTGAGACCCTCTCGCCTTCCGAGTGGGGGATTCCATTTGAGACCTCAGAGCTTGCCCGGGACCCCGGCCCCGCCTCCCGACTGAGGGCAGAGGCAGCCGGGCGCCTGCCAAGTGAGCTGAGCATGTGTGGATGTCAATCCTGCAGCCCCTCTTCCAGGCCCCCTCCCCAGCCCTGCAGGGCTCAGGTTACCCCTGGCCTTTGCTGAAGGGCACTAGTCCCTCTTTAACCTTTGCCAAAGGGCAATATAATCCTGGCGAAGGGAGAGACCCCCGATCTGAAGGCCCTCCCCTGCCCCTCCCCAGAGCTGGAATTAAAAGTAGGGGCTTTTATTGGGGGACAGAGAGGAAGGAGGGGTAGTCGTTGACCTTTGGGAAGGGAGCAGGTGCCCAGGGCCAAAGGTTGCTGCTTTCGGCTGTAGTGGGCACTTGGCTGCCAGCCCAGGGTGGAGGGGGAGGATGGAGAGAGGGGGAGAGGCGGGGCTGGCTGGGGCACAGGGTGGCTAGGGGATAAATGCCCAGCCTGAGAGGGGGTGAGCTGACACTGTCCCAGCTGCCACCTAGACTCGGAGCTCACCCCGACCCCCTAGCGAAGACGCCCCAGGTCTGGTGAGCCCTCCGGTCGCAGGGGATGGGGGTGGTGAAGGGGTGAAGGGGTGAAGGGTCAGGGTGGTGTTGGTTTGGACAAAGTGGGGGGAGCTCTCAGCCTTTTCTTCCTCCCGGGACTGGGGGGTGCTTGAGAAAGACGCGGAAGGGTTGAAGCAAGCAGGATGGGGGGGTACCCAGGGCAGAGAACCAGACCGTGAAGGCAGGCAGGCAGAGGTGGCTGGAGAAGGGGAGTGAGAGTTGCAGCCAGGTGGGGAATTTGGGGTCCCCACGGATTTGGAGGAGACGGAGGAGCAGGAAGGGGAGAACCAGCAGGAGAGGGTCTGAGGGCCAGCAAGCAGAAGGACGAGGGAGAGGGCCTCAGGGCAGCTCTGCGGGCCATGGGGGGGCAGGGAGCTGTGCAGAGGGTGCAGTTAAAGGAGAGGCGCCTGGATCCTTAGGGGTGCGAGAGGAGCTGTTCTGAGTGGGGGAGGGGGCTGCGCCAGCCTCTTTGGTCTGTGACCTTTTTGTGGGATATTTTTAGCTCCCGCACCTGCCTTCTTGGGGTGGGGAAGACTCTTAAAGGGCAAGGGATTTCGGGTTCCTTCAGGGATCAGCTGTCCACACTTGGTCACACCTCCTGCCTTGCAGCCATGGCCATGCAGAAGATCTTTGCCCGGGAAATCCTGGACTCCAGGGGCAACCCCACAGTAGAGGTGGACCTGCATACGGCCAAGGGTAACACAGGCTCCTGGAGTGGCCTCGCCTGGGAGGACCCCAGCCCCGTGGGTCCCTGCCCCCTCCCCCCCAGCTCTGCCCCACATGTTCTCCTTTCTTGGGCATCCCCTTCCCCAGAGCTCTTCCCTTCCATCCTGGCTCCCTGGTCCAGAGAAGCAGGAGTCTCCCTCTGCACTGGCCCCTGGCCCTGGGCTCAGCATACTTCGGACCTTTGGGGGTTCAGGGGACTCTGTGTGACGTTCCCTTTCAACCCACCCAGGCCGATTCCGAGCAGCTGTGCCCAGCGGAGCTTCCACGGGTATCTATGAGGCCCTGGAACTGAGAGATGGAGACAAATCCCGCTACCTGGGGAAAGGTGAGGGAAGACGGTGGTCGGACGAGCCTGTGTGTGGGGGGCGGTCAGGACCTGGGCCCTCAGCAGCCTCGTGGGGTGTAGAGGACTGGAACCCAACGCTCTTAAGCAGCCTGATTAAATCAGTTTTGAAACACCCCCCCGCCCCCGGCTTCTCTAGGTGTCCTGAAGGCCGTGGAACACATCAACAAGACCCTAGGCCCCGCTCTGCTGGAAAAGGCAAGCGGGAGCTTGCTCCCTGCCCCCGTGTCCTTTGCCGCCTCCCCCCCAGCAGCTCACTCCTGGGAGAGGCCTTGCTTGGCCCGCCAGCCTGTCTCCCCCAGATACCTGCACTTCCTCTCTCACATGCCCTGACTCCTGAGAAATGTGACCTCTGCTCTCCGCCCCCCCCACACCCCCAACCTCTCCTTCCAGAAACTAAGCGTCGTGGATCAAGAAAAAGTTGACAAGTTTATGATCGAGCTGGATGGGACTGAGAACAAGTGTGAGTGCAAGGCTAGGGGGAGGGACCCCGGGTCGGAGCTCTGGTTAGGATTACTTCTGTGTCCCACAGTTTGGGGCATACCGTGGCTGGCTGGGTTTGTACTCATTGCACAGGCATTTCCTGGTGCCTGCCCTGCACCAGGCCTGGCCGGGCCGTGGACACAGACTTGAAGCTGACACATTCCCCTGGGGCGGGGGCTCCTGGGGGAGACTCTCGTGAGCACACCCTTCATGCCCAGTGGTCTGGCGTTCCGGATGCTTTTCCTGGGGTGACCCCAAGCCCTGCAGGAGAAGCCCTCACCCTTTCTTTGTGCTTGCCTCCTCTAGCCAAGTTTGGGGCCAATGCCATCCTGGGCGTCTCCCTGGCCGTGTGCAAGGCTGGCGCAGCAGAGAAGGGGGTCCCGCTCTACCGGCACATCGCAGACCTCGCCGGGAACCCGGACTTGGTCCTCCCGGTCCCTGTGAGTGCAGCCGCCCTTGTCCCATGCCACAGTGACCAAGCCGCCCCACCCAGTGAGCCGGGCAGGAGCGGCCCCTGGAAAGTCTACCTTCCAGACCCAGCTCCAAAGACACGGTTTCCTGAAATGGAACTTCTCCAGCTACGGCCGGCCCCTCCCTCTTTCCCACAATCCAAATCCAAGCTTCCCTGCTGCTTCCCCTTGGCGTAACCCCGCGCTCCTTCCCGTTCCGGCGCTAGGCCCAGTGCTGACTCCGGCGGCTCGCTCTGCCCGGTGTCCCAGTCCCCGAGTCAGATCGGGAGCTGCTTCGTGGCGAGGGTCTGGCCTCGCTTTGTATCTCCTCGAATCCTCATCAGACCCAAGCCCCTGTCGCGTGTCAGTAGTAACGTGACCCCTTCCTGCTCTCTAACTGCGCGGACTGTGTTCACGCGGGAGCTCGGGGGACAGCTGGCCTGCCTGTCTGCTAGGGTGTGATCTTAGGCGCGTCTGCACATCCGCTCTCTGCCCCCCGTTTCCTTGTCTGTGAAGTGGGGGTGGTAACAGGCCCGGGCTAACAGGGGTGCTGGGGGCAGGGAGGGAGCTCGGAGACCCCACGGAAGGCTCCTAGGCAGCACCTGGCCTGCCGTGAGTGCCGTCCGCTTAGCTCTCGCAGGTCAGGCACACGCGGGCCTGATTTTCAGTCCGTTTGTCTGACTTTCAGCGTAAGATCCCACGGGAAAGCGGGTGGTATCCCCGACTTACAGAAATGAGACAAGAGGGTCTGAGGAGGAACAGGACTCCCTCTAGACTCTCGGCTGGTAATTCGGGGAGGCAGGGTTCCGCCCGGACCGTCCCGGCCGGCGGGGTCTGAGCCGCCCCCCGCTCCCCCTCACCAGGCCTTCAACGTGATCAATGGGGGCTCCCATGCTGGAAACAAGCTGGCCATGCAGGAGTTTATGATCCTGCCCGTGGGAGCCAGCTCCTTCAAGGAAGCTATGCGCATCGGCGCTGAGGTCTACCACCACCTCAAGGGGGTCATCAAGGCCAAGTACGGGAAGGATGCCACCAACGTGGGTGACGAGGGTGGCTTTGCACCCAACATCCTGGAGAACAATGAGGGTCAGTGTGAGCGCTCTGAGGGCCAGGGCCCCCCGCGTCCCTGTGGAGGACGGGCTGCAGAGACCACGCGCCCTGGAGCCTCAGGTGCCCTGTCGCCCCTCCCCCAGCCCTGGAGCTGCTGAAGACCGCCATCCAGGCGGCCGGCTACCCCGACAAGGTGGTCATTGGCATGGACGTGGCGGCGTCCGAGTTCTATCGCAACGGGAAGTACGACCTCGACTTCAAGTCCCCGGATGACCCCGCGCGGCACATCACTGGGGAGAAGCTGGGGGACCTGTATAAGAACTTCATCAAGAACTACCCTGGTGAGACCCCCAGCTGCTCCGTCGCTCCTGTCCGAGACCCCGGCGGCGGCGGCGGCCCAACACGGTGACTGCCGCCGCCGCGGCCCTCGCGGTCCTTAGCCCCGTGGAAATCCCCACCCCGATTCTTCCGGCCTGTCGCCCCGTGAGGCCCCTCTGACCTTTACCCGGGCTCCTGCCTCACCCCCTCCAGTGGTCTCCATCGAGGACCCCTTTGACCAGGATGACTGGGCCACCTGGACCTCATTCCTCTCGGGGGTGAACATCCAGATCGTGGGGGATGACCTCACCGTCACCAACCCCAAGAGGATTGCCCAGGCCGTTGAGAAGAAGGCCTGCAACTGCTTGCTGCTGAAGGTCAACCAGATTGGCTCAGTGACCGAGTCCATCCAGGCGTGAGTGCCTCCTGGCCCCGGGGCGGCCGCAGCCTCCCCCCTGCCCCAGCTCTGCCCGGTCGGCCACGTCTGACGTGCCCTGGCTCCTGCCCCGTCCCCCCCCCCTCCTGACCCCAGTGCTCTGCCCTGGTGACCCTGCCGTGCCCCACGCCCAGCCCACGCGGTTCCTCTCTCCCTGGTTCTGCCCTTCC
Organism: Callorhinus ursinus; assembly: GCF_003265705.2. NCBI lineage: Eukaryota > Metazoa > Chordata > Mammalia > Carnivora > Otariidae > Callorhinus > Callorhinus ursinus. Next base: position 1,650,308 of record NW_027397105.1, on the reverse strand, counting down.
TTCCCACCAGCATCTCAGGAGCCCACGTTCAGAATCAAGTCTCCCCTCCTCTCCTGCTTGCCAAAGAACTTCGTCATTTCCCTCCCCGCAAAGAGCCCACTCCCCCAAACCGAAGGGAAAAGCCCCGCCCAGCCCTTGGCTTTCCCTCGGAGGCCCTGGTCCACCTTATACTGAGTGTCCTCTCTGCCCAGTTGCAAACTGGCTCAGTCTAACGGCTGGGGGGTGATGGTGAGCCACCGCTCCGGGGAGACTGAGGACACGTTCATCGCCGACCTCGTTGTGGGGCTCTGCACGGGCCAGGTACTCACGGGTCTCCTTGGGGTCCCTGGATTCCTGCCAGCACAGGCCGCTCCCACCTCCAGCCTCACGCAGCCCTGGGAACTCTCCTTTCCTCCTCAGATCAAGACTGGTGCTCCTTGCCGCTCAGAGCGTCTGGCCAAGTACAACCAGCTCATGAGGTACAGGGGCTGCATGGGCCCGGACGAGGGGAGCCCCGGGCTGTTGGGTTGAAGGGCGCTCTGACTTTGCCTGCCTTCTAGGATCGAGGAGGCGCTTGGGGATAAGGCTGTCTTTGCGGGACGCAAGTTCCGTAACCCGAAGGCCAAATGAGAAGCTGCAGGCCCCAAGACCCCACAGGACCCATCTAGGCCTTCAGGCCCTTCCCCGGGGGAATAAACACTGGTGGCAAGCAAGACGGGTGGTGTGCTCCTTGGTGGGACGGAGGGGGTGCCGGTCTCCGGGCAAGACGGGAGGTGGAGAGGGGCGGGCAGGAAGGGAGGAACACTCGGGTGACCTGCCGGGACACGGAGGGAAGGGGAGGGACGGGTTCACACTTCGGAAGGAGGCTGAGGGGGAGCCAGGGGGTGGGGGCAGGGGTCTGAGCGCCCCATGAGGGGAGGCTCCCTCAGATCTATCCCATCTAACCACGGGGCACACCGCGGGTCAGAGTCCCAGTGCTCATGGAGCTTTCAGGATCTGGAACCCTTGCGGACGCTTGACGTATCAACCTGTGCCCTCGGTGAACCAGCGCCATCAGAGAGTGACCGTTTTCTCCCCATTTTATGTGTGGGGAAACGAAGGCAGAGAAAGTCTCCCTTACCGGCGGAGCCAGGAGCCAAAGCCGGGCCATTTGTCTCTAGCGAGTGTGCTCTTTAAATGCTATCTCCTACAAACCTCAGGAAAGTGCCAGTATTTGGCCATCCTTGGCCGGCACAACCATTGTAGACGGTTCGACCTAAAATTCTCTTCCTCCGCGGGACCCACCTTTCTCTGTCCAAACAAAGCGGGACGTTGGGTCAACAGTGTTTATTGAATGCAAAGTCATCCCAGCCCACGGGGAAGGAAATTCCAAGGAGAAAGGAGAATAATACACGTTAAATACCCACCTGCGCATTCGCACACACGCACACACACGCACACACACAGCCAGGCTCCAGCAGTGATGCGGCCACCACCGGCCCCCCAGCCTGAGTGAGGCCGGCGGGAGGTGGTGCGGAGGTGGGGCTCCAGGGTGGGTTCTAGCAGCAGCCTGTTCCCCCCGCCCCCCGCCCTGCCCTGGGGAGCCGCGGTGCCTACGAGGTAGGCGGTAACTCTTCCCCGCTCTGCCGCAGGCGCTTCTTGGCCCGGATCTCGTTCATGGCCTCTTCGATGGAGCGAGTGTCCCTCTTGTTGGCCACGGGCACTGGGGGGTGGGAGTGGGAGAGGAGTGTGGGCAGGGCCTGGGAGCCCTGCATCACAGCCTCCCCCCGCCCCCCCACGGGGCCTCACCACAGCCGTAGGTCTTGTTGGCCTGCAGCATGTGGGCCGCGTCCTTGGCCGCGCCCTTGCCAATGAGGTGGCTGTACTTGTCCTTGTAGTCGCTGGCGGGGCTCACCACCGCGGGGCCCTGCTGGGCCGCCGCCTCCTCCTGCCGCTGGGCCAGCTCCTAGGGGCGCAGAGGCCGGGCACCAGCGCTCGGGGGCCTGTCCCCAACCCCTCCCGGGGGTGGGCTGCCGGGCGGAGCTCACCTTCAGCTTCCGTTTCTCCTCGGCCTTTTGGGGGTCCCACTCCTCACCGCGACGGTAGGAGTCCAGCTCTTCATCGGAGGGCGCAAACTCCTGGGGACAGAGGAACCATGGGGTCGAGGCTCCACACACGGGCTTCACGCAGGCCTCTCCCCCGGGGCGGGCGCAGGCTGAAAAGGAGAGAGGCGGGCGGGGGGCTTGGGCCTTTCACCTTTTTGAAGATCATGACGTAGCGACACTCATCATCTTCCCCAAAGGAGAAGGACGTCAGGCCGGCCACTTCCACCACATCGTGTCTGGGTAGGGAGGCCGGAGGGGAGAGTATGTAGGGCCACCAGGGGCCCAGCACCCCCTTCTTAGGGGTCCCCCGCTGGCCCGTTCGCCTCTCCCCTAGCCCAGAGTAGGGACACTCACAGGATGCTCCTCTCTATCTTGTTCATCGGCTGAAACTTTTTCTTGATCTGCCCACTGTCTTGGATGAAATCTGACACCTCTTTCTCCATCTTGGGAGACAGAAGAGGAAGACATGAGGTGACTGCTCCACCCCAGAACCCCTCTCCCGAGTCGGGTCAGTGGGCCTTGCCCCCCACACCTTCCCCAGCCTCCATGCCACTGGCCTCCAGGCTTCTCACTGGAGACATTGGGGAAAACCTGAGTCCTCAACCTTCCAACTCTAACTTCTTGGAAGTCCTTCCTGAGGCTGCCTCTGCTATCTCCAGGGGGCTCACCCTTTTACGAAACTCCACTTTCTGTTGTTTCTCCTGCTCCTGCAGTTTCTTCAGGCGGGCAGCCTGCTCTGGGGGTGAGAAATGGCAGCATGAGGCCGGGGCTGTAGGCAGGGGTGGGGAGAGTCTGTCAGGCTTCACACGAAGTCTGGCGTGCCCTGGGAGAGGCCTCTGCTGGGAGGGCAGATTAGTGCCTGTTCTCCAAGCATCGGCGCATACTCACTGTGTGCCTGGCACTCTGCTAGGCCCTGTGGCACAGACACTGAGATGGAGCGTTCCCTTCAAGAGCTCCCACTTTAGTGGGAGCGGAACCATGCTTGGCCCCGTGATTCCCAAGCATGTACTCCATGCCCACAACGCAGGGACCTGGGACCGCTGGGAGCTGAGAGCAGATTCAGCCCTGGCCTCCAAGAGCTTACCGTCACACTGCCTACACAGGAAAGGGGAAATTACTTAACTTCCTATATTCTTTTTTTTTTTTTTTTTAAGATTTTATTTATGTATTTGACAGACACAGCGAGAGAGGGAACACCAGCAGGGGGAGTGGGAGAGGGAGCAGCAGACTCCCCGCGGAGCAGGGAGCCCGATGCGGGGCTCGACCCCAGGACCCCGGGATCATGACCTGAGCCGAAGGCAGTCGCTCAACGACTGAGCCACCCAGGCGCCCTTAACTTCCTATATTCTGTAACACCCCCACTTCTCACTCCCACAGACAGGAGGGCGCTGAAGTGACTGGTCCGACGCCCTGCTCCTTTGGGACTGCAGGTGCTCCCCCAGCTCAGGTCTTGGCGCCCCTCCCCCTCCGTCAGGCCACTTGGAATCCCCCCGTCCTTCCGGCCCACTTGCACTGACCGGGGTCCTCCAGCTAGCTGCACTGGACCACTTCCCGTTTCCCTAACCGCTCCACGCCTTTGCACCACCTGTGGTTCCTCCTCCTGCAAACCTAGACCCACCGTGAGTCAGAGCTGCTCACGGCCTCCCCTGGGGCCCAAGCACTTGGGGTCCCCAGACTCACTCCGGCGTGTGCTACTGTAACTCCTTATTTGTCTCCCTACAGACTGGGAGCTGCTAGCAGGCAAGGGAGCCTGTTCACCTCCTCTCCAGTTCCTCCCCGCGGACCCCGGCTGGACAGCTTGGGGGCTCTCCTCTGTCTTTACCATCAGGGCGTCTTATCTTGACCACTGATGTCCTCTAACCGGTCTGTGAATCTCCCCTCCGCATCTGGGAGGTGGCGTGAGGTTAAGGTTAAGAACGTAGGCCACACACACACACACACACAAAAAGAAAGAAAAAAAAGCGCAAGCTTCCCAGTCACAGGCGGGTTTAAAACCCTGCCACTTAGTAACCCTGTGACCTCAGGCAAGTGACTGAACCCTGAACCTCAGCTTCCTGGTCCAGCCTCGGCCGCTACCGTTCCCACGTGCCGCCTCCCTCCCGGGAAGTCTCCAACACAAGTCTGCCCAAAGGGGCAGGGGCTCCCGTCTCGCTGAAGGGGCCCCCGCCGGCCGTCAGCCCCCGGCAGGGCGGGTCTGGACCCCGGACGATTCCTTTCGGGGGCGTATCCAGGGGGCTGTCAAGCTTGGGTGTGACCATTCCGTGCGCGGCCCAGACTGCGGGCTCCCGGACGGTGGGCGCGGCCCCCAGCCTGCCGCCCCGGCCCGCCCCGGCCCGCCCCGGCCCCGTGCAGGGACCTGAGCCCGCCCGCCGGGGGCCGCTCGGGGAACCGGGCGGGGAGGCGGCGCCGATCGGACGGCCGGGGCGCCCCCAAGCCTCTAATCGGCGGTGCGGCCGGGACTGGGCGGCTGCCCAGGAGGGCAGGGCGGCGGGGACGCGGAAGGGAGCGGCAAAGGCAGGTAGGAGGGGCGCAGGGCACGGAGCGGGCCCGGCCACCAATCCGAGGCGCCGAGGGCGGGGCGGGCCCGAGGAAGGTCGGACCAGACGTCGTAGGCAGAACCCGAAATGTAACGGGCCAATGGGGGCGAAGGGCTTGCGGACGGGCGTGCCCCGGAGCCAATCGGAATGCGGATAGGGTGGGGGCTCGCGAGCTGGACACGCCCCCCTCGGACCGGCAGGCGGGCCCAGGCGCGGCGGCAGGGGGCGAGGAACACCAAGAGGGTGGAGGCAGCCAGCCAATCAGAGCACGATAGCAGCGGACGGGCGGGCCTGCCGGCGAATTGGAAACAAGGACTGCGGAAGGCCAGTAGGAAAGAGGCGGGAGGCTGGAGCTGGGCTCCAGGCAGCCAATCACCGGCCGCTAGGAACAGCGGGCGGGCCGGCAGCCCTTTTACGGACTCTGGGGGTCTCCGTAGGGGCCTGTGAGGGGGTCTTTCAAGGTTGAGGAGGCGGCATCGTCCGAAGGGGGAAGAGTGCGGTCCTGAGAACCGGGCGAAGAAAGGCGGTTGTGGATTTGGGGTCCTCACCTCGGGCCTTGCGCCGAGACTCCTGGTCCCCGAGGCTGGGTGGCTTCTCCATGGAGCTCAGGATGGAGCCCAGTAGGTCCGCCATCTTGGGAGTGACTGAGAAGGGGCGGTGCGTCTTAAAGGGAAGGGCGAAATGCCTTTAAGGCCGGAAACACGTCGGAGGCGGAAAGCTCCGCGCCCGCCCCGCCCGCTGTCCCCCGCCGGCCGAGGCCCCGCCCGCCCGCGCCGCGCAGACAGAGGCCGGAGGCTGGCTGGTGCAGCGATGTTTAATGGCAACTCGTAGAAACCAAGCCCATGCACAAGTAGAAAGTGCTCATGGAGCCGGCCGGGGGCTCCCGCCGCGCCGTGCAGCCCTCCCCGCGGCGCCTTAAATAGATTCTTCACTATACTCTGTATGTTACAGTATGTACAGGCCCCCTCCCCTCGGGGGACGGGGCGGACGAGGCGGGCTCCGCGGCGCGCGCCCCCGCACAGCCCCTCCGGCCCGGGCACCGCGGGCCGCCGGCGGGCGACGGGGGAGGCGGGCCGCAGAGGGAGGGGACACACGCCAACATGCGGAGTCGGGTGGGGGGTGCGGTCGGCCCTGCGACACGAGGGGCGCGCGGCGGAGGGGGGACCGAGGCGGATACATTCAGAGACGCGTCCAACAAATAAATAAGGCAAGTCAGGAAGGGTCGAGGCGGGTGCAGGCAGAGAGGGGGCCGTGGAGAAGGGGCAGGCAGGGCTCCGGAGGTCACGGCGGAAGATGCAGGGAGGTGGGGTTCGCGGGTCCGGGGGGCCGGGGAGCCGAAAGATCGGGGGTGCGACCCAGGGGGTTGAGGTGGGGCAGGGCGGAGACCTAGGGAGGGGGACAGCTGCCGACAGGGGGCTCCCCTCCCCCGGAGAGCCCTCTCCCTGTTAAGACTGCCAGAAGCGGCCCCCAGGGCGGTGAGGAAGGCGGGGCGCAGGTCAGGTGGCCAGTCCGGGCTGGGGGAGCCCTTCCAGCTCCTGGTTCTGCTTCAGTTCCCTCATCCTGCAGAGAGACGGGGAGTCAGGAGACCAGCGGACGGGGCCGCGGGGAGGCTGGGGCGGGGGGGGGGGTGGAGGTGCCCTGGGGGACCCAGCCAGGGAAGGGAGCACCTGTGTCGGCAGCGCCGCAGGAATCTCATGATCTTCCGGGCTGCCTGGTCCTGCTTCTTGGTGAGAAAGGAGCCTCTGGTGGAAGAAGAAAGGATGAGGAGCTGTGGCACACCAGCGCCCTTGCCC
>NW_027397105.1:1624797-1643905 GCF_003265705.2 Callorhinus ursinus | reverse complement strand
GGTGCTGGGCTCGGGGCTTCGGGCCTGGACGTGGAGGGCTGCAGGCGGCCGTACTTGCTGCGGGCGGGCAGGCTGCCCGTCGGCCGGTGGGGAGGCCCGGGCCGGCGGCGGTAGGAGCGGTAGTGCTGCTGGATGAGTACAGCCGCCCGGCGGCTCTGCTGAAACCGCTTCTGTTCATAGTAGCTTCGGAACTTGCTCTGGATCAGGATGGCCGCCTGGGTCATCTTCTTATAGAGTGCAAACTGCAGACATGGGGGGAGGGGACGGGGGCTGAACTGCAGGTACAGAGACCTGGACCCCTGCGGGTCACCCCCAGGTTCAGCTGGTGCAAGTCTCTAATCCACACGCTCACGGAAAGGCCGAATCATCACGGACAACCTCCCACCCAGACCTCATGCCTGATACCTTAAGCGCAATCCAGGTCAGCTTGTGGAGAGAGAAGGGGAGTTAGGGCTTCAGCAGCGCTCTGGAGTGGGGGTGCGCACGCGTGTACGGGTGCGTGTGTGTGTGTGTGGGTGCGCGTGTACGGGTACCCGTGTGCAGGTGTGCGTGCAGGTCCGTGTGTGCGGGTACCTGTGTGCAGGTGAGCGTGTGCAGGTGTGCGCGTGTGCGGGTGCGCTGTCCAGAGCCCCGGCTCTCACCTGCTTGTACTTCCGGTAGCAGCGCTGGATCACGGCCGCTGCCACCTCCTGCTGCTCCTTCAGCCTCCGGCCCTGGGGCAGGACAAGGAAGTCAGCCCCCAGGGGCCCACCTGGCCACTCCTGACCTGCCCTTCAGCTGGCCGTGAGCCCACAATCTCCCCAGCCCTCTGACCTTGTACTTTCGGAAGGCTGTCTGGATGACGCGAGCCGCCTCGTACAGTTCCCGCTGCTCGTGATCCGACAGCGTCAGCAGGGCGAAATCACTCTCCATCTTGCCGCTGGCGGAAGCAGACAGAAACTCTGCCCAGGAGGGTGCTGGAGGGACGGCCAGGCGCCCACGCTCAAAGGGCAGTTCGCTGGAGGGGAACAGGGAGAAGGGAGGTCACGGGGCGTGTGAGGGCCCTCCTCTTCTGCTCAGGGACTGCGGTGAAGGGAGAGCTCCAGCGACAGCCTGGAGAGGGACCTGGGAGCTCCTCAGCCAGTTCATTCTTCCCTCAAAGGCCCTGGGGCCCGAGCCGCAGTGGAACTCTGGCTGTGGGAGAGGCTCCTTCCTCGCTCCCATGTGCCATGGACGCGTCTGGATGCTGTCCTGAGCTGGTCACCTGGTAGGGGCTGAGCTGGGGAAATGGTCCACGTTCTCCAGGTAGCTGGCCAGCCACGACATGGTCTCGCTGAGCCCAAGGGCCCCTGTCCGCTCCCTCATAGGCGCTCCGGCCTCGGGCAGCCCCGAGAAGTCCTCTCGTTTAATCCGCTCTGGTGTGGCTTCAATGATCTGCTTGGCCAGTGAGATCATGTCCACCTGCATGGAGGAGAAGCTGCCGAGTCCAGAGCCGCCCCGACTGCCAGGTGCTCCCACCCCGCCACAGCGCAGCCACCGTCCACGACCTGCCCCGTCACCCCTCACCACCAGACCCTGAGGCCTCACGGACGGCTGTCTCTGCTCCCCACCCTCCGATTCTTGCATTTACACCCCCTGGGCTCCCACGTGGGTGCACAGCCCTCTGTGTGGAGACGTGGAAAACGGGACAGGAAGGGCCTGCTCCAGATGGGGACTCAGGAACTGAGCGAATGGAGCACTTGCCCTTCAGGAGGCTGGGCCCACAACCCCAGCACCCCCGACCCCCCCTCCACGCCCCGCTGTGCGCTCCGTGCCGGCCCCATGCAGCGCGGTACTCTGTGTCTGGGCTTCAGTGCTGCGCAGTGAGTCCGGTGGCCTCTCTGAGGCAGGCAGGTCCCGGGTTTGGGCAGAGCAGTGCAGTGCTGCGCTCCCAGACTCCTTGCTGTTAACCCCATGGCGGCCTCCCCGCTCCTCACTGCATCATGCCACCCCGCTTCCCAGAGAACCCTGTGTCCTCATGGATCAGCGGGGAACCCCTACAACCCAGCTCCAGCTGAGGCCACTCCCCAGGATGTTCCACCTCTGATGCCTCATGATTTCTGAGTCACAGTCTCTGGTGGCAGCTAAGCAAAGGGTTCCCATGCCTGTCCCCAAAACAAGGGTAACCGGCCCCTTCTTCCCAAACTGAAGCCAGACCCTGCTTCTGCTGGTGGGATGCTCAGCGTCTACGCCACGCCCCTACCCCGCCCCTCACGGCTCCGTGGCCGCTGCGTACCGGGATCACATCCACAGCTGGCGGGCCGTCCACGTCCTCTGGGGCAGCCCCACCGTCCGGGGCTGGTGGGAGAGGAGGCGGTGAGGGGGTTGGCCCCTGGGGGTTGGTGGCTTCACAGTCCATGAGGAATAGGGGAGCCTCGGGGGCACCCGAAGAGACCTGGCCAGGGACAATGTCCTGCATGGCAATCTCGGAGGCCAGCCGAGGCACGGGCGGAGGACTGCCGTCTGGGGCACTGGAGTAGGCCGATGTGACAGAGAAGGTGCCGTCCGACAGCTCCGAGGGCGAGGAGACGCTGCTCAGCCCTGTGAGGGGAGGGGAGCCAGGGTAGCGGGAGCCCTGGCCGCCCTCCTCCCACCCACGGCCTCCTCAGAAAGACTGGGAACGGCCCTCACCAGTGTCGGGGCTGGAGGAGGGGGGCGACAGGGCGAGCGGGGGCTCCGCTGAAGCTTCCTGTCTCTGCAGCTCCTGCAGGCAGCGGGCGAGGCGCACGTGACCCCGTGAGTGCGCCACGGACAGGGGCAGCCGGCCCAGAGAGTCGGGGATGCTCAGCGCCTGCCTGTTCCAGCGGAAGAGGAGCACCGCAGCTTCCAGGTGGCCCAGGGCGCAGGCCCACATCTGCGGGGCGGGGAGGGGGTGAGGCCTGGGGCTGCCCTGCGCATCCCCCCCCCCAAGACCCCCCAGGCAGCACGCCTGGCCCCCTGCCACCCTGCATGTGCTCACCAGAGGGGTGCAAGAGAAGTGGTCCACGTTGAGCGGGTCAGCCTCTTGCTCTAAGTCCAAGCTCCCAGTCCCCACACTCCTGGAGGATTTGGGGCAGGGACACCAGAGTCCGGTCAGGGTAAGGGCAGGTGCCGCAGTAGCATCAGAATCGAAGGGGCTGGGGAGCAATTAGTCTAGAAGCACTAAGGTCAGGGGGGCGAGGCCCTCAAAGAGGCAAAATCAGCATCACAAGTCGGGGCTGTTCAAATTCCCCGAGTGAGAGCCCTCTCCCAGCCCCTCTTCCCACAGTGAGCACAGCTCCCGCCTCAGCCCCCTGGCACTGGTACCCCCTCCCCGAGGCCCTGCTCACCGCCACTGGCTCAGGGTCTCGATGAGGCGCGCGTAGCCCTGGGCAGCGGCCAGGTGCAGGAGGCTCATGCCCCGGAAGGGGCTTCCGTGCGCCAGACGTTTAGGACCCCTCCAGGTGGAGCGTGGGATCATGCTCTCTACCAAGACCACCACCCGTGCCTCAAAGCCGGGCCCCTGGCCTTCATCCTGTGGAACAGACCCCCTTATGCAGGGACCTGAGAGTCTGGCCCCCTGGCTTGGGACGGCCCTGGCCACCCCCGCCTGTCCTCTCCCCACACCTCCCCTTCAGGTTCCTACCACCCAGACCTCTGGGGGCCGTCCGCTCTCCCGGCTTGGGCTCCGGGACGTCCCCCACTCCCACAGCCGGCTTCCTCCAGCCACTCCGGCAGCCGGACCTCACACAGCCTTGCCCGTGTGCGCCTGCACAGCAGCTCTGGTCAGCGCCATGCCCACAGATGGCCCAGCATCCTCTCCCCGTCCTCGTCCTCAGAGCCCCGGGCCCATGAGTGCCAGCCCCCCGGCTCCCCATCCCCTCCCCCACCCCCGCCTTCACCCCCACCCGCTTCAGATCAGAGATAGTCTGAAGCCTCTCATGCCAAGAGGGTGCCCAGAATAGCCACTCCTGCCACAGGGTGACGTCAGGGAGGAGGAGGCTGGGCACACGAGGGACCAGAGCCCCACAGCACAGCCGTTTTCTCTAGGAGGACCCTCCTTGGCCCCCCACCCAGACCTCCCCCCTCACGGAGCTACCTGGATCGGAGGTGCGTCAGGACCGCGGCAGGTAGCCTGCCCGGCTGCTGCCATGTCCGCCATCCGCTTCTCCATCTGCTCTAGCCGCTCCAGAATGGACATTCGGAACTGGTTGTCTGAGGGGGAAGAGGTACGGGAGGCTGAGCGGCGGACGGGGTCTGGGAGGTGCCCCCAACACCACAACTGGCCCTGTGCCACGACCTGGGAGGGGAGGCCCCCCTTGACCCCTCACCCTACATGCAGCCCACCCAGGACGCAGTCCTTAAACTAGAGCTTTTAACACGTCCCGCTGACCTGGGACCAGAACCTGGAACCAAAACCATGTCCTTCAGGACACAGACGTGGCAGGGATTCCAGCGTGCGGCCCTGTGCTGCCCCAGATTGCTCACGCCCACACCCGCTCACACGCTCACGCCCTGGCCCTCTAGGTGAGCCCTCCGTCGGCTCTCCCTGCCCCAGACACTACCTCTGTCCCCCAGGCTGGGCCTGAAGGACTCCAGGGCCCCTCCTCTCTGTTACCCACTGCCCATGAGAGCTCGGGGGCTGTGATTCAAGAAGCACCACCCCCTCCACCCGGCCCCCCGCAGCTGTCCACAAGGAGGATGGCGGGGCTGGAAGGTGACAGAGATGGATCACCATGTCCATTCCTCCTCTTCTTCCCCCGCCCCGTGCCCAAGAACGCACAGGCACGCGTGCACACGCCAGGCTCCGTCTGGGCCCTCCTGGGATCACACGAGGACAAGGAGGGGAGGCGGGAGGGGATTGGAGCCACCGGAAAACAGGCATGAAGCAGGGCAGAGGTCGTGGATGTCCCGCCTGAGATGCCAGGGCGGAAGGGGCTCAGGGCCTAGAGGGGACGGTGGGGGGGAGGGCGGACCCCGAGCAGAAGGGTCGACAAGGTGAAGGAGCGGAGGGGCAGGACCGCGGGGAGATGAGCCAAGCAAGCAGCACAGAAGGGAAGGAGGCACAGTGCAACCAGGAAGCAGGGGGAGGGAGGAGCCCCCACCTCCAGACAGCAGGGCTTTGGGAGGGGGCCCCCCAGGGGTGAAACAGCAGGGGCATGATGGAGGGAGGGAGGGATGGAGGTGAGCTCAGCAGGGGCAGCAGCGCAACGGAGAGAAACCCAGAGGAGGAGACCCCGAGCTGGACGCGGGGGGCCGTGGGGACACCGCACTGGGAGGCACGGGAAGGAGAACCAGGGAAGGAACACACACAGTTCTCAACTTAAGTACACATACGCGTGCACGCACGCCTGTTTGTATAGGAAAATGTACTAAAGTGTATTAAAGATGAATGTCACTGGGGAGTGATATGGTCAATTTTCTACTTTATGCTTCTCTGTTACTCCCAAATTTCTCACAGCAAACGCCTGTCCTCAAAAGTAGAGGGAAAAACAGCAAGAAAATTGCAATACGCACATCAGTGCACACGTGTGCTTGTGCGCACCCACGTACACCCATGTACACCGCACGTACACTGCTCCTGGCCCCGCCTGCCTACGGCCCATCTGTGGGACAGAGATGGCTCCAAGGTCTCCGGGGGCGAGAACAGGAGGGACAGTCGCTGCCGCCTTTAGAACTGACCCACGACGCAGGAGCTGGGGGAAGGGTGGTAGATTGGGGGCGGGGCGGCGGCCGCCTGAGTCCTGGGGGCTCTAGGAGCGCATCCCATTCCAATGTTGGGCCCAACACGGGGTACTCACCGTCCAGTGACAACCAGTCGAGCTGAGTACTCGGCAGTGACAGGAACCGGCGGGCTCGATACTCAAAGAGCACAGAGGCGGAGAGGGGCCCCTCCCGCCCCGCCACCTGCAAAGACACCAGCCCCACCTCATGGGCTGGGGGGCGCAGGGTCAGCAACACGGGCTCTCTCCCTGGCTCCTCCTCCGGCCCCGCGTGAGAGCCACACACGACATTTCAAAGCTGGCGGGATGCCGATCATTCAAGGACCTAATACCTACTGGGGGCTGGGCCTGAGACACCTGGGATTGTGACCCTGCGGTGAAGTTGGCACCAGGCCTGGGAGCTGAAGGTCCACAGAATACCTCTGCTTAGGAAGCAGCCTGATCCCCCAAGGTCTGGGCACAGAAGTCATGAGCCTGTCACCAAGGTCGGGGAAGAAGAAGCAGCTGCTCACCGCAGGGTCCAGTGAGAGCTGTGTCCCGGGCTCGCCGTGTCTCTGGCCTTGAGAACGAGACCACCAGGCCCCGGTCCCCAGACTACAGGCTGAGACAAATCCCAGCACCCAGCTTCCCTGGTCTCCCCTTGCCGTTCACGCACCCCCGGACCAGGCTGGCGCAATGGGGCATGCTCACAGCAGACCTGTCACCCCGTCACTCTGGTGGTCCCCGAGCAGCGCTGACTGCTGGGTGCAGGTAAGGAGCACGGTCGGAGGCAGAGGGGAGCCTCCGCACTGAGCTCTAGGCCATGCTGTCCAATAGAGCTTTCTCAATGACGGACACGTCCTGGATCAGCACCGTCCAGCAGGGTGGCTACTGAACCCTCAACGTGTGCTTGCTGTGAGGGAGGTGCCAAATCTTCCGTTTTAGTTCATTCTAATGAATTTCCACGGGCCCACATGGCTAACGGCTACCTTACCAGACGGCCCAGGTCTAGGAGGCAGTGTCCTTTAGTCTAAGACTGGTCGAGAGAGACCAACATGTCTCCCTTCTCATGCTCCTGAGAGCTCCTTGGACTGGAACCAGAGACTGACTCCAACCAAGCCAGAGGGCCCGGATGGACAGCTGAGGCCCGCTAGGTCAAATGCCTGACCTCCCAAGAAGGGGGTGCCACAGACCCGGAAGGCCGCCACTCAGCTAAGGACTAGATTGCTCACACCAGAGCCTAGACCTTCTGACACATACACCCAGACTCACGTGCCTGTTGGGGGGACACGGGGCTCCCCAGCCCGCGAGCTGCCCCTCCCCCGAGCGCTCCCCACCCCCGTACCAGGACAGTAGCAGCGTAAGACCCCAGGCTGGACAAGCGAAGCTGGCACAGCGATGTGATCGAAGACACAGGAGTAATGCTCGGCGGCCTCTGTCCAGGGACCCGTGATGAGCACCTTGACCCCACCCTGCAGAGACAAAGCCCAGAGTCATGCCACTGGAACTCAGCTGGGTGTTCGTTCACTCATTCGCTCATCGTGAATTCAGACCCTGCGGGAGCCTGTGCGGTATGGCAGGCCCTGCGCTAGGTTCTGGGGTACAGGGATGGGGCAGGACCCAGCGAGCCTAGCCCTCCTCCCAGCACTCCTGCCAGGACAGGGAACTCACTGCTTCCCCAAGGCCACCAGCTCGTTGGCAGACAGCGGTTATGGGCCGAAGCCCTCGCCCTGGGCTCCCACCAAGGTCCCTCCTCTTGTTCTCTGGGGCAGCAGACAGCAGAACTTTACTGCAGGGGACAGACCCTCGGTCTCCCCAAGTCCGCGTCGAGGGCACCCGGGGGACTCACACGACCCGGCAGGCAGGAGGTTGGGGAGGGAGGGAGAGAGGCTATCTGCAGAGACGAGGGGAGCAGCTTCGCTCTGCTCTGCTCTGCGTCGAGAGAGGGGCGGGATGGGAGCGAAGCCCCCACGCAGACAGGGGAGAGCAGGGGGCAGCGCTGGCTGAGCGAGACGGAGGGGGCCTGGGGCTTGAGGCTCACCTCCGGGTAGGACCACTCTGGGGAGAAGTCCGTGATGGTGCTAAGAGCAGGAGAGAGCTGGGTGGCTGGGGCAGGGACGCCTGGAGCCTCATCGCTGATGAGCTCTCCCATGAGGTCTGGGAATGATGCAAGACTGAAGGGCTCCAGTTCGCTGGCCCCAGCAGCTCCTCCAAACAAGGCCTCCCCTCTGCCTCCCCTGCCTGCCGGCTCCAGGGGGGCAGGTGAGGGTGGGGGTGAAGGAGGGGGTGAAGGTGCGGGAGGGGTGGCCCCCTGGGCCTTGAGCTCCTCCCCACTGCCATCGTCTTGGATGAAGAAGCGATTTCCTCTTCTCCCACCTGCTCCTGGCGGAGGAGGGGGACCCCGAGCAGCCTGGGGCTCTAGGGCAGCGGCGGGCTCCAGGGCAGGGCAGGGGGTGTGGGCGGCCTCTGCCTCGGGGAAGTCTGGGCTTACCCCCTGGCCCCCCCCGTACGTCTGGCCCCTCTGGGGGCTGTTGAGAAAACGATCCGGGTCAAAGGCAGGGCTGGGAGGAGCTGGTGGGGCAGAGGCCTCAGAGCCTACGACCACAGCCAAGCTCACGGAAGGCCTAGGATCAGCCTGGGGAGCCAAGTGCCTGGTGGGCGTCAAGCCCCCGGTCCGCTGCTCCAGTCCCGTCAGGAGAAGGATTGCGGTGCCTCCTCTGGACGAGCCCCCTCGGGAGGTGGGAGGGCTAGGTCTGATCTCTAGGGGTTCAGCAAAGCCGGAGGAAGAGGAGGACGAGGAGGAAGAAGAAGACGGGGAAGTATGTGCCTTGGGGAGCTCCGGGGGAAGCGGGGCTATCAGCGGAGGGGGCTCCGGGGGATGGGGGACAGAGGTCAGTGTTAAAGCTCGGGGCTCCACTTTGGGAGAGATGATGCGGTGTTTCGTGCTGCTGCACTTGTGGGTGAGGCTCCCGGAACCTGCGGTGGGAAGGGGCGGGAGGATCGCGGTTCTCCACCGTCCCTTCCCTGCAGCGTCACCAGCTTCCCTCACCCGGCCCCGGGCGGCAGCCGTACTATCGGCTGCGGCCACTGGGAGGCAGGCGTGCACCCCCAAATTAAACAGGACTGGAGGGGCTCTGCGGGGACAGCAGCTGAGACAAGCAGGTAGAGGCATAAAGTAGGGACGTAGGAACACAACCGACGGGGTACCAACTAGCAGTAAAGCGGGGGCTGGGTGTAAACGGTCACGCTGGAGTGGCCCAGAGCCACTAAGGGCAGCAGACAGACCGAGAGCCTGGGCTGGGCCAGCGTGCCCTGGTGGGAAGGCCTCTTCATCCAGCTCTCTTTCTGGGATATGCAAAAGACATGCAAATCAGCATGCAAATGCTAGCAGGACAGAGAGGCCCGAGGAAGCGCGGGGCGCTGGCCGGGAGACAGCTCCAGGGTCAGGGGTCACGCACCGAGGCCCCCACTGCAGAGGCAGGCGTGGGTTCGCGGCGCGGGCTTGGCCGGGTGGCTGTCCAGGATCTGTTGCACCAACTGCTCCACAGAGAACTCCTCTGTCCCGCCCCCACAGCTCCACTTGATGCCATGAACTGGAAGAGTGTTGGGGTGGCGGGTGCTGGGGGAATCTCACAGGACAGGCCCCGAGACTCCCAGCCAGCAGCCTCAAAGCTCGCAAACCTCCTTCGGCCCCTTCTCCGCAATGGCGAGAGCTCAGAACATGCCAGAATCCTCGCGCCCCCTCAGGAAAGCACCCCCTGGCTCGCAGGGAGCTGCTCACCCCACGCGGGGGGTACAGACCTCCCCCCGCCCCCCCCCCGGGAGGCGCCTGTCTCCTCGCCCCCTGGGAGCGCCTTACACATGGGCTTCAGCTGCCCCAGCAGCTCCTCCCGGGACCACTTGAGCCACTCGCGACGGTCGCTGCTGACGGAACAAAAGATGGGGCTGCAGCCCTTCCCACAATCCTCCAGGGCTGGGACGTTCAGGTAGTGCACAAGCACGATGTCAGGGTTCTGAGAGCACAGGGGCACACACAGAGCGCCGTGGGGAGCCCGCTCTCCTCCCAGGCCTGGCGCCCTCCATCCCTCACCCCTCTGCCCTCTTCCCAGGCTCCTCCTCCAACTCAGGACCCAGTGCGTCATCTCAGACCCCACCTCCCTCAAAGAGCCGGGAAGCCCCCGGCCCCTTACCTGCAGCAGCCAGTAACAGCGCCGATGGAATGTGGGGACGATGGAAGAGTGAACGTAGCAGCCGTACAGACACTGCCAGGAGACAGGCTGGGGTGGGGGGAGGGCTAGTCTGCTCCCCAACTCTTCCTCTGTTCAGTCCCTTTGCAGGAATCCAATCTTTCCACCAGTTCCTCGTCAGCCCTCGCCCACCCCCGCCTACTCCCCATCCCGGGACCCCGCGCCACAGGGACACTGGGGGGGCCTTACAAGGCGGGGCCGACGGGACATACAGGAGGGAGGGCAGGGGGAGGGCATCTGAGATGAGGAGCAGTGATTCGAGGGAGGGAAACCGTGCTCAGGGGTTCAGGCCTTGGACCCCTGAGGGGAACAGGCCTGAGCGGCCTCGGGGGGAGCCTGAGTCCTAGAGAGCCGGGTCACGGAGGGACGTGGGAGGCGGTGCGTGGGCTGAGCCACAGCAGTGAGAAGGGGAGTGGCCGGGAGGGTGGGAGGAGGCGGGCCGGAGCCCCACTGAGGACGCAGGAGGGCGGCCAGGGCTGCCGGCTGGACACCTGCCTCACCTCCATGCCCTGGACCTTCAGCTTCATGTGGTCCTCTCGAGTGGTCTTCCCATCCTTCCGCTTCTTCCACAGGTACCCATCCTTCCGGTACTTCACCTTCTTGCGGTTGTAGAGGATGATGGAGCCGTTCTGAGGCCTGACGAGGGGAGGGCTGGCCTTGAGTTCTACGGCGGGAATCCAGGAGCCCAGCCGCTGCCCGCCTTCACGAACCCGCTCACCTTGTCTTTGGAGCACAGGACAGCCACTCGTCATGCTTCTCAAAGGTGATCAAGTAGGATGCGATCTCCTGTAGGACAAGGGGCACTCAGCTGGGGGTCCCCGTGTAGACTCTGGGGCTGGCCTCCTGCTCCGCTGAGCTCCGGCGGCTACTGGAGGCTCCCAGCAAGGACCGCTGCCCTCCTGGGTCCCAGGCTCCATCTCAGACCCAGGTCTGATCTCTCCTTCCCTCCTCCTCAGCCAGGGCCAAGTCGAAACTCTCCACCCTCCGTGCTTCGTGCCGCCTCTGACTTCACTTTCCAAATCCCATTTGTGCCACTTCCTGACTCAGAAAACCTCAATGGCTTGACACTGCCAGGAATTCCGAATTCCTCAGCCTGACTCCGAGTTTCTCTCAGACCAGGGATAAAACCGCTCCCGCCATTTACCTATACTCCACCTACCATCCCTGCCAGACCAGCCATGGGTTCTCCACTGAACGTGCCCTGAGCCATGAGCTCCTGAATGTTAGTGTCCCCCCCAGGCCTGAACGCCGTGCACCCATTTCTCTGAGCCTGGACACCCTAAGTCATCCCACAGACCACATCCCTTCCCAGATCTCCACCAAGCCCCGCTCCCTGCCCTGGCCCTTCCTGCATTTACAGCAATCACACACGCATGTGTCCTCTTGCTGACAATTCTCATCTAATGAAATAATCAAGCGCTGGGTACACACGTAGCACTGTGTGTGCATGTGGGGAGCGGGGAGGACACAGAAGGTGTGTAACATGAGGACCGTGCCTCCAGAAGGAGCCAGCGTCTCCCGGTGGTTAAAAGCAGAGGCTCCAGACTTAAATCAACTACACGAGGTAGACCCGTTTCCTTCTCTATGGCACGGGGAGAACAACAGTGTCCGCTCCGCAGGGCCATTAAAGGACTCAGGGAGGTAACTGAGGTCAGGTGCTGAGCACAGCGCTCGGTTTGTAAGAAATATTCTGCTGCTGCTTGCTATTGTTTTTCCCCCAGGGTGGATGTGCCCAGGAGTGAGCGCCTATAAGATGCAAGTCTCTACACCTCCTCTGTGGCCCCCAAAGAGCTTAGAGCAGTGCTCTGCACTTAGGAAGACCCCCATCCGCCATCCTCCAACCCACCTTGCCAGGCCCTACCCCCCAAGGCTCCCTGGAAAACCTCATTTGTATTCCACCGAAGCCGCTCTGGTGGCAGCAGCGGACAGCGAGGAAGACACTCCAGCAGCTTCTTGGGGAGAAAGATTTTCAGGTGGTGGTTGTTCTCTAGAGGGAATCAGAAGGGAGGGTTCAGTGTGCTGCCTCCGACATGTCCGACAGCCCAGGACAAAGGGGCTGAATCCAAAGCACTGGGTGGGGGGAGGGGGTGCTGAACCATGACAAGGGGAGCAGGGACGCAAGAACTCAAGGGTCACCACAGCCGGGAGAAAGAAGGGCTGGCAACCTGGGCTGTGAACTCACCGGCAACCTCGGTGGTGTCCTTGGTATTCATGGTGAGGGCTCCAGGGGGCAAGGTCACCCCCGGCCTGAGGGGCCGGGGGGAGGGGGAGTCTGTGCTGGGAAGGGAGAGAACAAGGTCATGGCAGAAGCCCCCCCACATTGACCCAGGATGAGGAGGAGGAGCTGGGAGAGGGGTGTGGAACTGTGTCCTGGTAGCCGGGAAAGATGAGGAGGCAGGGGGAAGGGGCCAGACTGAGATTTGAGTAGAGCTGGGCATGGAGGAGAGGGAGAATCCAGACCCGGTGCCAGGAACCAGCAGGGTGGGGAGACACCACCGACAGAGTCATCAGGAAGAGACGAGCGGGCGGGGGAGGGGGAGGCTGGCAGGGCTGGCGTTTCCCAGGCCCTACAGCAGGGGCTCTCTGTGGAAGCTGGGGCTACGGTGGGGTCAGGGCCTGGGGGCTGGCACTTCGGGGACCTGGTCCTTGGAGGACGGTTCGGCAAATGGGAGCCTAGATGCTGGGGGGAGGGCTGGAGACCTAAGTCCGCCGGAGAGCTGGGCCTTAACAAGACACACCCTGGGTTCCTTCTCGATTTGATATTTGCAAGGGGAAGGGCATATCTGACGACTGATCGTAACCTCCTCCCTCCCCTCCAGGTCGGATCTGGGCCAGGTACCCAGGCCTCGGCTTCCCACCCCCAGGACGACCCATCCTCCACCCTGAGGCTCCCGGCCCTCCCCGCCCCTCCTCCACCAGCGCTCTCCCCAAATGCCTCCGCTTCCCGGGGCCTCCAGGCCCACCGTACCCCATCTACCGCTCTGGCTCCAGCCTGAGCCCCCACCCTCCCGAGGGAACAGATGGAAGCTGGAGGATGCTCTCAGCGCGGGCTCCGGGCGGCGGGCTCCGCCAGGTGTCCGCGGTGGAGAGGGGAGGAGGCCCGTCCGCGCTAGCTGTGTGCAGGGCAGCTGGTCGGGGTAAGGACTCCGCCCCAGGGCGCAGGTGCGCAGTCCCGGCCCGGCCGCCTGCCAGGGCGCCGAGCGGCCCCGGGCGGGGGTCCCCGGAGAAGCCCCGACGTGGGAGGGTCCGCCGCCCGCCCGCACGCTGGGGCGCTCCGGAGACGACGCGGGGCAGAGCCCGCGGGCGCACGGCGGCGAGGGCCGGGCCGGGGGCCGGGGCGCGGGGTCCCCCGGCGGTGCCGGCGCCGCAGGTCCGCCGCGGGGCCCGGCGCGTTGCGGCGCCCCCTGGCGCGGGGGAGGAGGACGGGAGCCGGCTTGGGGGCGAGCCGGGAGGAGGGGCGGGGGTCCCCGCGCAGCGCGCCCGCGGCCCGGCCCCGTAGCGGCGCCCCCTGGCGCGGGGGCGGAGAGGCGGGCGAGAGGCCCCGGCGCTTACCTCCCGGGGTCCCGCGGGTGACGGCGGCAGCGGCCATTCTACCCCACACCGACCCCCCCCCCGGCGCCCGCTGACAGCGGCGTCCGACGTCACTGCGCACGGGGCGGGGCCTCCCCGTTAAGGGGATGGGGGGCGGCCGCGCAGCCCGGGGCGGCGGCCGCGGGGCGGGCCGGGGGCAGGCCTGCGGGGTCCGGCGGGACCCAGCCCGGCTTCGCTTTAGCTGGTCCTGCAGGAGGGGACGGCGCCCTCCCTCCCCACGAGCCTCCCCATCACCGCTCCCCGGGCAGAAAGACACTCCGGGCTCGACTTGCTTTGCTTTTTAATGTCAGAACAGAGGCCGGGGATCGGGCCTGGCGGGGCGGGGGGGGCCGGTGGGCAGCCGGCCCCGGGGAGCCCCGCGAGGAGCGGGTTGACCAGGGAGGCCAAGGGGGCTGTTAGCGCCCAGTGCTGGGGGTGGGGGCAGCTGGGAGAGGCTGAGGAGGGGGACACGCCTCGCTGTCACAAGTGGGGGAGGCTCCAGGGCCGCCAACCAGGCTGGGGCCCTGGGGGCGGGGGCAGCGGGCGGCATCGGGGGCATGGGGTCCGTCCTCACTCCTCAGACTGCACCTCCATCCCCCAGGGCTTGCAGAGGAGCTTCCTGCTGGCTGTGACAGCGCTGAAGGAGGCCAGGGAGCCCAGCCGCCTGGGGAGGCAAGACCCCCCCCCGCGGCCCAGGGGGCTCCAGGGAGACCAGAGCAGCTGTAAGGATGAGAACGGGAAGGGCGGTCTCTCCGGATTTCCTAGCCCCCAAGCCCAGGCACCCCCCCAGCCTCTCTGTGTTTTGTTCCTCTCCAGGCGTGCCACCCAGCCTGGGGCTCCGGCCTCCCGCTGTCCCTCCTCGCAAGACCAGGGGGCCCCCGCACCCTCCTCCACCCCACCAGGTTCCCGCAGCAGACCTGGGGCCGGCCAGCCGTGAGAGGGTGGCCGTCTTCCTGTGGGTAGGCAGCCCTGTCCTCTTCCGGACCCCGGTATGCGGTGGCATTGGGGACTCCACGGTGGTCATCGGCTAGTGCCAGGGGCTCAGATGCAGCCCCAGAGCTGCCCCACTGGGCCTTCTTCTGTCTGTGGTGATGTGAGGCTTAGGAACGCGGGGCCTGGAGGCCAGGCTTCCTGTCTCTCCGCTCTTCACCTCTCTGCCCTGAAATACTTCCTGCTGGGACCCAGGGGTGTTATCACTGGACTTCCAACCGTCCGTCCCCAGCTTCCTTGCCCCTGCAGACTGGAGCACCCTCAGTCCGGGGCCTCAGACGTGACCCGTGGCTACCCACGACCCTCCAGTTCTGTGGACGGCTTTCCTGTCCTCAGTGACCCTGTTTTCACTGCTTGCAGCTCCTGTGGTTCATCCTCCACCCCCAGTTCCCGTCTCTGTACAGCCCCCAGTTCCTTCAAAGCTCTCAACCCCTTCCTTAGTTCAAACCCTCCTGCCCCCAAACCCTGCTTGGCTCCCAGAGCCCAGATGTCTCTCTCCTTACTCATTGATGAGTCTCTGTCGCCTCCTTAGATCCTCCAGGTGATAAGTGACTGCCTTCACCCGGGCTGGGACGCCCGCAGGTCCCTGCTGCATTCCTGCCAAACGTGGTCTCCTTCTCTTTCTTCTGCAAAGCACCTCTGGTGGTGGGAGCCCCTCCAGGGTGTACAGGCCAGGCTGGGAGCATCCAGTGGCTCTCTGTGCCCGAGAAGGGGGGGAAAGGGGCCAGAGGGCAGAACTGGGCCTCTCAAGGGAGGGCTTGGACTAAAACAGGGAGTCAGGGGTCTTGGGAAGCCCAGATCATGGAAACAGGGTGACTGATGCAGAGAAAGGCGGGTGTGGTCCGTGCCGGTGGACAGCAGAGGGAAGAGGTGGTAAGTTTAGCTGAGGATAGGATAGCAGCGGGTATGATTTTAACCAAGGAGTGCCGAAGGGCACAACGTTCGTCATACCAGCAGGGGTGGGGTGTACTGTTCTTCCGTCCAGGTGGGGCTGTAAAGCACAAAAGGAGAGCTATGTGCAGAGGACACCCCCACCTGTAATTGTTTCTTGGCCCGCGTCTCCCAAGCACCTGTCCACCCGGCAGTAGGAGCTACGGTGTCCATCGGCCAGGGGTCCCCAGACGAGGGCTTATTGCTGTAAGGCTTAGTGCAAAACTCCACAGTCTTACTTCCCTCCCCTTTTCTCTGTGTCTACCCACCTGGGCCTTTGGCTAAGGTTCTTCCAGAAAAGGGCTCCGGATCGCTGGGGCGGCAGTCCAAGGCTCTGGGAAGCCAAGCCAGGGGGTGCCGAGCGGCGGACCACTCTGGAACACCTAAGAGGACAAGGGAGGCTTGGGGCTGGCTCACCCCTCGCAGCATCCGCTCGCTCCAGGGATTCAGGGGTCCCGTCTTTCCGTGGGACCCTCCGGCCACGTGCTCTCCTAGCCGTTTCCGCTGAGGAGGTAGTGAGATCTCTGCTTTGCGAGACTGGAGACTGCAGTTGTTTGAGCCTCGGATCTCAGGCCAAATCTCAAACGTCTACGCCCAGCAACCAGAGAACACCGCATTCAGCTGTTACAGAGGAAGGCCCCAACGGCTCCGCTGATGTGACAGGCAGGTTCCGGCTGGTCAGTGCAAGGGCCCAGCGGAGCAGAACCTCCGTTCACTCCTGCTTTGTCTCCCCTAACTCAGATAAACTGCTATCCTTCTAAGTAGCAAGGGGTGTGCAGAGGGGTTTGAGAACAGGGCCCAGCACTTCCAAAGTCCCCAGACTACATGCAGACTGGCCTCCTGCTCTCCAGGGGAGTGTCCTAGGGGTTGGCCTGCATTCTCTCTCTTCTCGTCTCCACCTCCCCTTATGGGATCTCCCCCAGGCCCGTGACTTTAAATACTACCAGTGTGCTACGGACTCCCAGATCCCTATCCTCGCCTGGACTCCACACATGGAGTCCACATCTCCTCCCCGGCCTTCCCCACCTCCCGGGAAGGCCCCCCAGATGCCCAGCTGCTAGAACCCACAAACCTGGTATGCCTCACTTTCCCTCAACTCCCATATCCAGTCTATCAGCAAGTCGTGTCAGCGCTACATCGAAAATATACCCAGGTTTTACTTAAAATGAGAAAGTTAAAAAATAAAGGTTCACTTAAACTAAAAAAAGGCGGGGGGCGCTTGGCTGGCTCACTGGGGAGAGCATGCCACCCTTGATCTCAGGGTTGTGAGTTCAAGCCCCATGCTGGGCAGTGTGGAGCTCCTTGCATTAAAAAAAAAAAAAAAAAATTTTTTTTTTTGATTTTTAAAAAAAGTTTCACTTAAACTTTAAAAAGATAAAAAATAAAATAAAATACCCCCGATTTGACCACTCCTCAGCCTTTCCACTTCCACCGCCACTCTTCGGCTCATCTACCCCGGCCCGGACTACTGCAGTGGGTTCCTCCCGCTCTCCCTGCTTCCACCCTCCTAACCCCCAATCATCTCTTCTGCCCGGAGCAGAGTGAGTTACCCTTTAAACATGGTTGTGTGAAATGACAGACAGATTGAGATTTACTTCAAAATAATCTGAGGAGGAGGAGGAGGCTGGACGGTCGCACAGATGAAATGATCGTCCCTGGAATGATAATTTTTGAAGATGCCGGCAAGGGCACACTGGCTTCATGATGGGTATTTTCTCTACTTCGGTATTTGTTTGACATTTTTCACAATAAAGAAATTGGGGAGAAAGAAAAAAGTCTGCTCATGCCGTTTCCCTGCTGAAAACCTTCCACTGATCCCCACTGCCCTTAGGATAAAATCCAAACCCTTTTCAGTGGCTTGGAAGGTCCCGTGTGAGCTGGCTTCTGCCTGACTGTCCGACCCTACTCTCTACGTTTCCCTTGATCGTGACGTTTCAGTTTCACTGGCCTGCTTCCTGGTCCTACAAGATACTGCGCTTATTTCTTTGTTGGGGCTTACCACCCCCTCACACGCCCCCTGCCCCAACCCGGGCTGTTATCAGACCGGCTGCTTCTCAGTTTTCCAGATCTCAGTTCAAACTCACCTCCCCAGAATGGTCTTCCACAATCACCCTATCCAAACTTGTGTCTCCAGAACCTTCCATTTTGCATTACATTACGCTCGTCTTTTATTTTTCTATGATACTTCCAACTGAAATTATATTTACGTTTGGACCTTCTGTCTCCTCCCTCCAGAAAATAAGTTCTGTTTATCTCTATCCCTTATCTAACTGTTGAATCCTCGGTGCCCAATATCACGTCCAGAACGCTGTAGTTCTGGACAAAAACTATTTGCGGAACAACTTAACGAATCATCGGTCCTCTGAGACCAGGCACTGAGCTTCTTGTTCCTTATTTGCGACTCCTGTCGGGGAAGGAGCCAGGCGTGCAGGCTTCCCTCCACCCCATCCCCACTGGGTGGGGAGGACTCACTTGGCAAAGGGGATGAGGTGGTCTCCATTTTCCTGCACGACTGGACTGGGCTGGGTGGCCGGACCCAGTCTCCTCATTGGTGCTGGGAGGATAATGGAAAATGAATCATTCACTCACGCCGCGGCCGAAGGGACGAGACCAGCCGAAGACCTAGCGATCGGGAAGAGGGTCTGTGGTTCACGAAAAAGGAAGGAGAGCTTCAGGGGCGTTTCTAGTGCTGGGCATGTTTAGGAGCTGACCACACACTCAGTTTAAAGGCAGCGAGCACGGGGAAGGTGGACGTTAAAGATAAATCAGGAAATTAATTTCCCGGAGCCAAACGCGCAGAGTCAGCGAGACCTACAGACGGTGGCTTGGGACGGTGGCAGGACAGGCGGGCGGAGACTGGTAGGGCAGAGGGGCTTGGGGGTCGTCGGTGCAGACCGCCGGTTGGGCGCCCACAGCTGAGCGCTGGTAAATGGTCCGGTGTGAGGGCCCACGACAGTCACACGGGGCAGGGCAGAGCGGTCCCCGCCGGCTCCGGGCAGGGAGCGGAGGAGGGGGCGGTCGGGACTGCGTGCGGGAACCGGGGGGCAGGCTCGGGGGCGGCCGGGCGCAGAGAGCAGGCGAGGACACGCCAGAGGAGGGGGTCTGCGCGGGGGGCCCCGGCCCCGGGGCGGGTAGGCCGAGCTCAGGGGCTCCAAGCGGGCGCTCCCGCTCCCCGCTCTCTCCGGCCCGGGAGGTGGCCCAGGCCCTGCGCGGCCACCTGAGCGCGCCAGCGCGCGGGGCGGGGGTCCCGGGCCGGAGAGAGCGGGGAGCGGCGGCCTGAGGGCGGAGCCCGGCGAGGCGGAGGCCCGGCCCGGGTGTCGGGGGCAGGCCGGGCCCGAGACGGCGCCCAGGCTCCGGCCGGGCTTGCGCCACCTGCGGGCCGGGCCGGGGAGCGGACGGGAGCGCACAGCGCCGCCGCCCGCGCCAGGGCCCCGCACCTGAGGCGGCGGCGGCGCGGCGGGTTCTAGAACGCCAGGCCGGGCGCGGAGGGCAGAGGCGCTGACGGGAGCGCAGCGGCGGAGCCGGCGCGCCGCGCACCCGGGGGCGGGGCCGGGGCGGGGCCGGGGCGGGGCCCACCCTGGGCGGGGCGCGACGCGACGGGCGGCTCCGCCCCTGGGCGCGCCTCCGACGGCGGCGACGTGCGCGGGTCCGGGGCCTGGGTCCCCTCCAGGGCCCGCCCCCCTGCCCCCCCCC
>NW_027397105.1:1595747-1624397 GCF_003265705.2 Callorhinus ursinus | reverse complement strand
CCGCCGAGCCGCTCGGGGGGCGCCGCGCCGACGAGGGGAGGGCGCGGGGGGGGGGGGGGTGGGGGGTGGGAGGGCGGGGGAGGGAGGGGACGCCCGCCGAGGAATGTGCCGGCTGGGGGGCGGGGAGCCGGGGTCCCGGCCGGCCGCGGGAGCCGGGGTCATGTGCTGTTTGTCCCGCGGAGGCGCAGAGAGGTGCCAGGCCCGGGGCGGCCGTCGGGCGGCCGGCCGGGAGGGAGCACCGGGTCCGCATGGCCGCCGGCACAGGCCGGGGCCGGGGTCCGCGCCGGGATCACCGGACGGGCCGGGGGCAGGTGGCCCCGGCCGACCCGCGGCCGCGCCACCCTCTTCCCTGCCCCGTGAGCCGCGACGGCGTGAGCACGGCGTTTCCCCGTCGTGGCCCCTGCCCCGGGCAGGGTCTGGGGGTCGGGGCTGTGCTTCCTGACACAGTCTCTGTGATCTGAGCTCCTCCCTTCCTGTCCTGGGACGCACCGACCCGGTCCCCCTTCCCGTGCCCTGACCAGGAGGGCTGCGGAGGGGAGGCCCAGCAGGACGGGCGGTGTGGTCCTGTGGGGCCGCAGAAGGGGCCCCAGCATCCCGGTCTGCCTTCGCGAGCCTCCACCCTCCTGCCCGTGGGCGTGGGCTGCTCAGCCTCTCCTCCCAGGGTGTGAGCACTGGGGCACCCACATTCCTGGGCTCCAGCCTGGCACCTTCCCCAGGGCAGTGGACGCCATAGCGCTGGCCCCAGGCTGGGGCTGGGACCTGCCTGGTTCCTTTGGGGGAGACCCCAGTGCTTTCCCGTCCCCCGGTGAAGTCACAGGTATTTTGCAGGGAGCCCCCAACAGAGGAGCCCTGGGGGTTGGTGTGATGGATACAGGATGACCCCACCCTCCCCTGCCCATTGTCCAGGATCCTGAGGAGGAAGTGCTGGGGGCTGGGCGAGGGGTTTGGGGCCCACAGGCTGCCCGTGGATCCCAGGCCTGGGCTGTTCCTCCAGCCCTTGAACTTTGCCCACTGGCAGTTCCTCCCCGTGTGGAGGCTGTGCGCTCTAGGTTTCTACTTCTTGGCTGGCACCGTGGGGGAATTTTAGGGCAGGTTTTAGGTTTGGGGTTTTCTCTCCTGTCTCTCCTGGGCTCCCACTTTGTGCCGTCGCCCCGGAGCTGCCCCCCCCGTCTGCGATTTCTGTGTCCGCGATCTTCTGTGGCTCCTTCCTTTGGTCCTTCCCTCATTTCCTCCACAGCGTGACCTGGATCTGCCTCCTGCTGTCTGGGATCTCTCCCTTTCTCGGTGTCTGTGGCTTTCTGTCGCTCCTCTGCCCCTCTTCCTGTCACCGCCGGTGTCTCTGCCTCTGCGTCCCTCTCTCTGAACTGCCCTCTGTCCAGCCTCTCTCTCTCTTCTCTATCTGGGCGTCCAGTACACTTGTGAGTGACGAATAAAAATATCACGGTCCCTGTCCTTGGACTCACATTGCCTTCAGCCACTCGGGAGGGACCGCCGTCCTCCCCTTTCCTAACCTTGCCCCCTGCCCCTGCCCTCCAGCCGTGGAACCCCAACCCACCTCTGGAGCCCCAGGTGCCTCCTAACCACTCTTCCCCCACAACCAGGGTTTCCCCCACAGCCCCAGCTGGTGTGGCCAGGCCCCAAGGGTAGGATGGGGCTTCCCCTACGAGGGCCGGTGGCAGCCAGAGCTGATACAGCCCCCCTGGTCTGGGGCCAGGACACCAGGTAACTCTGGGATGATGGCCCAGGGCCCTGCGAGCTGGGATAGGGCCGGGGAGAGAGGCAGGAACACCACTGGGAGTCCCTGAGGAGAGTGACATTTGGGAGAAAGGCCAGAGGGTCAGGAGCTAGGTCCCGGAGGGGCTGGGGAGCTGGGGAAGGGGGTGGAGATGCTGGATCCTGGGAGCAGACGCAAGGCAGTGTCTGGGTCCCCCCAGCGGGCTCTGACCACCTCTTCTGTCTCTGTCCTTCAGCTGAGGAGGGTGAGCGTCTCGGGAGCCATGGCTGGCGCCTCGGTGAAAGTGGCCGTGAGGGTTCGGCCCTTCAACGCCCGTGAGACCAGCCAGGATGCCAAGTGTGTGGTCAGCATGCAGGGCAGCACCACCTGTGAGTGAGTCCCAGGGGCTTGGCTGGGCACGGGCGGGGCAGGCGGGCCCGCCACGCTGGCCTGGCCGGCCGCGCTGAACCAGGAGGATTGAGCTGGGTGCGGAGCAGGTGCTAGTCGAAAGGGCGGGGGCAGGGTGGGGGCAGGCTGGCCTTTCCGCGCTCCCAGTCCCTGGGAGGGGGAATGTTGGCCTGGAGCCCTCCATTGCCCAATCGGGGAGGCAGCCTGGTGGGGGGGGCGGGTCCTGAGAAGCCAAAATTAGCCTTGTGGCTGGAGGGGGTGGGGAGCATTAAAGGGGAGAGGTGAACTAGCAGAGAGGTGGGGAGTGGGGTACCTGGACCCCCACAACGTGGGGGCACGGGCAGAGGTCGGAGTGCCTGACCTTGGCCTTCCTGTCTTTCCTTCTCCTACCCCGTCAGCCATCGTCAACCCCAGACAGAGCAAGGATGCCCCCAAAAGCTTTACCTTTGACTACTCGTACTGGTCACACACTTCGGTGAGGTTGCCGGGGTGAAGGGAGAGCTCAGCAGTGAGGAACGGGGGTTTAGGCCCTGGGGAGGGGGCACTGCTGGGAAATAGGGCTGGTTTTATGTTTGGGGTAATAGGGACCGGGGTGGGAGGGCCATGACCCCAGGGTGGGGGTGAGTAGGGCCCTTAGGGCATGACTGAGACCAGGACGCGGGGAGGGGGAGTCCCTCGGGGTGATTAGGCCTGGCAGGAGACCGTATAGGGTCCTGTCTCGGGAGAGTAGAACCATGCCTGGGGGTTGCTCAGGGCACGTAGGACCTTTGGGCGATCAGCAGCGATGGGGACAAGACTCTCGGGACCCAGACCCTAAGGACGGAGTCACGGAGGGCTCCCGCTCTGTCTCTGCTTCACTAGGCCGAGGACCCCCAGTTTGCATCTCAGCAGCAGGTGTATCGGGACATCGGAGAAGAGATGTTGCTCCATGCCTTCGAAGGCTACAACGTGTGCATCTTTGCGTACGGGCAGACTGGGGCTGGGAAGTCGTACACGATGATGGGGCGTCAGGAGCCAGGGCAGCAGGGCATCGTGCCCCAGGTACACGCCCACGACCTGGCGGGGCAGCCAGGGCAGAGCAGCTTCAGCTGCTCCCTGGGGCAGGAAGGGCCCACGGACTATGGAGCAGAGACCTGGGTCTCTGAGGCTGTGCTGATAAGGAATGTGAGGCGGGGAGGGGCGGCCCCGTGGGGAGGGGTGTCTGCCCCCACCGGAAGCAGCAAAGCTAGAGCCAGAGCCTTGCTGCTGGAGAATCCTGGGTCTGAACCCTGGTTCTGCCACTTGTTGCGGTTTTATGTCGTCTGTGAATGCGGCTCACCGCAGACACGCCTACCGTAGTCAGGGTGCGGACTGTAGAGAAAGCAGATGCGGGTAACCGGGAGCTGACCGTGATTCTCCCTGAGCATGCGGCACAGTGGCCTTGCCGCGGGCTCTGATGTCAGGGTGCCGGTGTTCGCTTCCTGGCTCACCATGTGGTCGTTGGTGACGCTGGGCAAGCATGAACCCCGGGGAGGTTGCTTTCCCATCTGTAAAATGGGAACACCCGCTCCCTCGGGGCTGGGGTGGGGGTTAAACAGAGCCACACAGGCCGGGGCCCAGCAGGGGCGCCAGGAACAGCTGCTTCTCTGTGTCCCCTTCCAGCTCTGCGAGGACCTCTTCTCTCGTGTTAATAAGAACGAGAGTGCTCAGCTCTCCTATTCCGTGGAGGTGAGCCTGCGTCCTGGTGGGGCCCCGGGCTGGGGAGAGGCGGCAGGGGCAACACTACGGGCATCTCAGGACTCAGGCAGCCTCGGGCCTGCCCGTGGCCCTGCCCCGTTACTCACGGAGGCTTTGGGCAGACGGTTTCATCCCCCTGCTCTTGAGTTTGTTCGCCCCTGAAAGGCTCGTGACCGGCCCCCCCCCCCCCCCAGGGCTGTTGGGTCAGCGAGCCCGCACGTGTGAAGTGCTCGGCACCGCGCCTGGGGCGACGTGAGTGTTCGGTGTCTGCGACATGCCGTCACCCACGTCCCGTCCGGGGAGTTGAGCGCGAGTTCCGTTATCAGTACGTTTACCACGCTTGTCGCTTCGTGTTTGCTTCTCCTGCTCAGGTGAGCTACATGGAGATCTATTGTGAGCGGGTGCGAGACCTCCTGAACCCCAAGAGTCGGGGCTCTCTGCGGGTCCGGGAGCACCCCATCCTGGGCCCCTACGTGCAGGACCTGTCGAAGCTGGCCGTGACCTCCTACGCAGACATTGCTGACCTCATGGACTGTGGAAACAAGGCTCGGTGAGGCCGGCGGCCGGAGCGCAGGGAGAGGGAACCAGGCCGGGCAGGTGAGAGGCCGGATGCAGTGACCGCTCCTTCCCCCCAGGACCGTGGCCGCCACCAACATGAACGAGACCAGCAGCCGCTCGCACGCTGTCTTCACCATCGTCTTCACACAACGCTGCCATGACCAGCTCACCGGGCTGGACTCGGAGAAGGTGGGGTTCCTCCAGCCCTGGCTGCCTACCCCGTTCCATTGCCGGGCATCCCACTGACCTGCCCGCCCCTCCCGCCCCCCACACCCCGTTACCTCCTGCCCTTTCCCCCGACCCCAGGTCAGCAAGATCAGTTTGGTGGACCTTGCTGGCAGTGAGCGGGCTGACTCCTCGGGGGCCCGGGGCATGCGCCTGAAGGTAGGGGGCTTAGGAGGGACGGGTAAGGTCGATGCTGGGTGCTGTGGGTGGCGGTCTCTGGCTGGGAGGGAGGCAGAGCAGAGTCGGGGAGGGGGCCCCTGTTGCCCGTATTCCTCATTCCTTTCCAGGAAGGTGCCAACATCAATAAGTCCCTGACGACCCTCGGGAAGGTGATATCGGCCCTGGCGGATCTGGTAAGACTGGGGGCTGGGAAGAGAAGCTGGCTCTGGGACGGGGCGGGGACCGGGGGTGGCTCCTCCTGACCCCCTTCCCCTTCCATCCCCAGCAATCAAAGAAGCGGAAGTCGGATTTTATCCCTTACAGGGACTCCGTGCTCACCTGGCTGCTCAAGGAGAATCTGGGTGAGGAGCCCCTCCTCTCTCTTTTTACGGACCCTGCCGCCCTCCCCCCTTTGACACGTCTGACGAATCCCCTTGCCACCCCTAGAATCTCAAATCCCCCAGTCCCCCGGCTGTCCCCTGACTGCCCCCCAACCGTCCCCATCCCGGGGGACACCCTTGGAAGCTGTCCCAATGCTGAGGCGAGCCGTGGGCCCTCTCTGAGCCCATGCCCACCGCTGGCTTGGTCCTCCTCCCGCTGATCTGTCCTGGAGACGTCAGAGGTGTCCCTGGCCTCACCCGTCCCGCGTCTGACCGCCAGCGTCCGCGGGGAGTGCCACGACTCGTAGCTTCACCCCATCTCGGACGGTGACCCTGAGACCCAGCCTGACTGCCCTCAGGCCCTAGCCCAGCTGAGTTTCCCCGCTCCTCCCGCAGGTGGGAACTCACGCACGGCCATGATTGCGGCGCTGAGCCCCGCAGACATCAACTACGAGGAGACGCTCAGCACCCTCAGGTGGGGCTCCGGCGGGAGCCGGGCGGCCGGGAGGGGGCCGGGAGCTCAGAGGCCAGCAGCTCGAGACCCCGGCCGGGAGACAGGCCGAGCCTCAGCCGGACCCAGTATCTAACGGTCTGGGAGAGGGAGGGGACAGACCGCAGACCCAGGGGCATCTGGGCCGCACCCACCCAAGTTCCCTCCTCCCCAGGTACGCTGACCGCACCAAGCAGATCCGCTGTAACGCGGTCATCAACGAGGACCCCAACGCCCGGCTGATCCGAGAGCTGCAGGAGGAAGTGGCCCGGCTGCGGGAGCTGCTGCTGGCTCAGGGGCTGTCGGCCTCGGCTCTGGGAGGTAGGGCTCCGGGGGAGGGCCGCTCAGGGACACCCCTCCGCCCGCCGCGTCCCCTGGCTGCCCGCGCCTGGTCCGGAGGCCGGAGAGGGCCCGCCGACCACGAAGCTCTTCATATGCCTGGTGGTGCGGACGTGGGTACGCAGAGGGGACATCGCAGGCCTTCAGCCGTTCCAGAGCCGGGGGCACGGATTCTCTGGGGGGGGTGAGGGCTCAGGGGGCCTTCAGGACTGCTGCAGCGAAGGAGCTGGGGAAGACGGCAAGCCCTGCGTTTATGGTTCAAGCAGTAGATCACGTAGGAGAGGCTGCAGGGCACCTGCCTCCACAGGCGGTCGCGTGACGTGGACCGTCACAGGTCCCGCCGGCCGTAAGCGTGATGACAGTCAGCTGTGGAGTGGTTTCTACAACGGGACGTTCAGCCTCGCGAACGCCGGATGGTGCCCTGGTTAGAGGCTGCATAACCCGTGCCGGCCACGTCACGTCTGGACTCTGCATCCAGTCCCGGGGACCGAGGGGCACGGGGGTGAAGAACGGGGGTGTCTGTTCTCGGGGGGAGCAAGGTGGGGTAGACACGACACTCCCCTCCTGCATCTGGAGGGGAGCCTTGCAGAAGGGAAAGCGGTAGTCTTGCTCACCCCAGAAGGCACACGTGACACGGGGTAGATCGCAGCTTGCCGCGGCCGAGAAGCCTCTGGTGGTGGGAGTCACCTCGCGGCCTTGTTCGGTAATGAGCTCTCCATGCCTGGAGGGGAACAAGCAGACACCAGGTGCCCGTGTGTCAAGGCCGCAGCAGGGGAGCTCCCTGCTTGGCGAAGGTTGACCAGATGTCTTCCGGAGTCCTTACAGGCTGGTCCCTACTGACACCTCTGCGCCGCTGATGGGCTCCACGTTTTCTCAGCCTCCTCTGAGCTCTTTCTCCCCGGCAGGCCTGAAGGTGGACGGGGGGAGTTCCGGAGGAACCCTGCCTGCTGTGTCGTGCCCCGCCGCCCCAGCTTCACCCTCACATCCCCCCGCACACAACGGCGAGCTGGAGCCCTCATTCTCCCCCAGTGCTGAGCCCCAGATTGGGCCTGAGGAGGCCATGGAGAGGCTGCAGGTGGGCAGCTTGAGCTGGCGAGGGGAGGGAAACCGGGAGCTGCTGGGAGTCTGGTTCTCCAAGGCCAGAGCCCAGGAGGAAGGAGGATCCCCGGGGCCGGGACCCCGACCTCCCTGAGACCCGCCTGTCATGTGCCCCCAGGAGACCGAGAAGATCATCGCCGAGCTGAATGAGACGTGGGAGGAGAAGCTGCGCAAGACGGAAGCCCTGAGGATGGAGAGGTGCGGGGGGCGGGCTGGCAGCTGGGACTCTGGAGGGGTGCGGCGGGGAGGGGAGGTCGGGCCCTGCAGGGAAGGAGCTCGCGGGTCCCCGTAAGACCATCTGTCTCTCCGCCTCCAGAGAAGCATTGCTGGCCGAGATGGGGGTGGCCGTCCGGGAGGACGGGGGAACGGTGGGCGTCTTCTCTCCGAAGAAGGTGAGTGAGGGTCCACTGAGGCCTGGGAGACCCTGGAGGGGTTAGAGCCGAGGGTCGGGGGCATGGGGTGAGCCCCATTTCTGATCTCCGCGTTTGTCCCACGCCCATCATCTCCTCCCGGCAGTCAGCCCGTGGCCGGTCTTGCTAGGTGCCCGGGGCCGGGGCTCTAGGGGCTGCGGATGGATGCCAGGGTCCCTGCCCTTCCGGGGGGCGGTTCTAGGGCTGCTTGGAGTCCACGTTTTAACAGATGTCTGTGTGTATGTGAGTTCACACGGAATTCATCTCTGATTCCCAAGAAATGGGGTTTAGGGTTACCCCGGGGGCGGGGGGTTGCGGGAGGCTGGGGGGTGGGCTGGGATGGCCATGTGTTCACGTGCGCTCTTCTGTGTCGAGTTTTGTGCCCTGCGTGTGTGTCAGCTGCTCAGACACGCAGTCCGACACGCGTTCCTGAGAGTGACTGGCAGACGCCGTAAGGGGCGGGGCAGGGGCTCAGGCGCTGAACTGTCAGATGTGAGGGTCCGTGCAGCTGGAGACGTGTGGAAACCGGCTCCCGGGGACGCGGTTTGGAGGCCGCACAGGATGTGGGTGACAGGAGCCGGGTGTGCGCCGGGCTGAGCGCCATGGCCGTGTCGGCCAAGCCGGGCCCACCACCCCTGTCGCCTGCCTGCCGTGGGGTGCGTGCCCAGGGGACGCAGGGAGGTAGTCAGGCTTGCCCGGAGGCGGGCGAGGCCCTCGGTCTTCACCGGCCAGCACGACACAGGGATGGGCCAGTCAGCGAGGACGCAGGCTGTAGGCCGCCGGCGGGGCTGGGGATCGTGGAGCCCGTCCTGGAGGTGCGTTGGAGCAGAGCGGGAACTTCCGGTCCTTCCGGGGGGCCGGCCTCGCCTGTCTGGTCCCCAGCACAAAGCTCACGGGATCGGGCCCTGGTCGGGTGCGCTGTGCTCAGAGCCGGGCGGGGCTGCCTGGAAGAGGTGGGCGATTGTTGGCAGGAGGCCTCCCCGATCTCGTAAGGTCGGGGCCGTCTAGGAAACAACACTCAGGCATCGTCAAACGGGGATCCCCGAAGAGGAGCGGGGTCTGCCCTGCCCAGCCTGAGGCACAGCCAGGGAGTGAGTGGGCATGGTGGGGGTGACTGAGGTCTGGTCCAGGGCTGGGCACTCCAGACTTTGAGGTCCCTCTGTGGTCTGCATCTCGGACAGGGGGCCCACAGATGGCTCTCCGCGTGGTTTGCAGCCGTGCAGGGGTGCTGGGTGCCCCTGATGGGAGGGTGTTTCTTTCCTGGAGGGCATCACGCTGCACAGGGATGGGTGCCACCCCCTAAGGCCAGGGGACCAGCGGACGGGTTAGGTTGGGTTTGGTCTTGAATTGTTCCCATAAGGGGAACGTGCACGTGCTACAGAGAGATCAGTACGGTGGAAGGGAGATCTTCCTTCTGCTCTGCGGGCCTGCGCCGTTACCCGTTCCTGACGCGTTCATCCAGGGTTGGTCTGTGCGCAGAAGGCGTGAGCCAAGCACACTTGTCCCCGTGTCCACGCACACCACCTTTCTCTGAACCAGCGGTGGTTCCCTCCCTTACACTTCTCTGGGGGACAGGGTGTCGGCGTTCCGTCTGTTCTTTCTCATGGCGTCTGAATATTCGGGTGGGTATGGGATCGTGTTTAACCAGCCTCCTGCCAGTGGGCGCTTAGGTTGTCTTGCGTCCTTTGACACTAAGCCACGTTCCACTGCGTGGACTTACGGGTGGGTTAATCATCTCAAGGACAAATTCCCAGATGTGGGGGTTTGGGGTCAAACGGTTGCCGTGTAAGATTTTGGCGTATTTTGCTAAAGTGCCCTCCAGAGATCATAACCGGGCCCCTTTACACTCCCTGGAGCACCACAGGAGAGCCCACGTTCCCTCACCCTCTTCGGCCTTCTGGTCTTTGCTGGTCTCGCTGGTGAAGACGGCGTGTTAGGGTAACTTACTGTCGCGTCTGCTCAGGGTGGCGAGGCTGCACGCGTCCTCACGGGAAACGGCGGGTGTGCTGTGGGGTCGAGAGCTGCTAGGCTCTGGGTTTGGTGGGGCAGGCTCCAGCCTGGAATGCTCTGGCGGGGATCAGGTCCTGCGGGAAAAGCTGGTTTGCCTCCAAGAGAGCGGAGAGTCTTCCAGGGACTCCCACCACCGGCCCCAAGGACGTCTTAAATCACTGATTTTCCAACCTGGCCCAGGACCTCCTTCCTGGGGGCCACGGGGTGGACAGGGCCAGACTCTGGGTCCCCTGTCCCCAGCCTCAGTCCCAGCATCTCCCTGCTCATCTGCTTGACGTATTAGGCTCCCAGGTACAGTTTCATCCAAACAAAGGGTTCCAGAGCCAAACAAAGATGGAAAAGCACTGCCCTAAATCGTGTCTCCTCTCTCGAGGGATAGATTGCTTTCTGCTTCCGGAGCCCATCCATGTCTGCCGTTCCCAGAGCAGGCCTGAGGCTGCAGCGAGGGAGGGCGTGAGCGTCCTCGGGCCGGGAGGAGGGTGGCAGTGACGGGTGGGTGCCTGGGCTGGGGCAGGCGCGTGGACACGCATCGTATCCCGGAGAGCCATGGGCCGGGACCGTGGCTGTTTCCCAGCCAGTCCCTCCACCCTGTGCTCTGCCGCCTCGGGGCCTTCATCCTGACTATACCTTCTACTGTTCTCATCCACGTCATCCTCAAGGACCAGCCGCCGTGCTGTCCTCCCAACGCCCTGAGCTCCAGGCGTCCTTCACGGCTCTTTCCCATGAGTGCTTCCCTGGGGACAGAGCGCTGATGAATGAGGGAGCTGAGGGAGGGCATGAAAAGGTCAGAAGCTTCCGTGGGGCGTCCGTTCCCCGCGTGTCGTGGGCTCCACCCCGAGGTGACTCTGTTTCCCCTGCTGAGGGGCCAGCAGTGTCTGGCTGGGGCTCATCTGCGGGTCCCCGGCCCCTCCTGGGGTCTGGCAGGTAGAAAGGCCGCAGTAAGTCCTCGCAGAATGTGGGCAGGGCATGTCGTGTTCGGGTGGGCGGCTTCGGGAAGCTTCATGGAGGAAGTGGCATTTGAGACAGACCTTGAGGGACAGGAAGTGAATGATTTTGACAGGTGGGGCTGGGGCCGGGAGGGAGGCTGTTCCAGGCCAGGGAACCTGGGAGCAGCTCCCGAGGGTGGTCAGGGATGCAGGAGGCCTGCTTCTGGGGCGGATGCTCTGCAGCCCACAGGGCAGGAACACGAAGGCACGGGGGCCCTGGGACGGGGCTGGGGTACGTGGGCTGTGGCCCTGCCCCGGGGGCCCTGACCTGGAGGCCCAGGGGTACCCGCATCAAGAGCAGGCTCGAGTCAGGTGGCCACGGGGTGCTGGCTGGAGAGGTCTGGCTGGAGAAGGGCCCCACTCAGCAGTGCTCTGTGCGGGCGGGGGCAGGCCCGGGGCGGGGAGGGCCGAAGGAACAGCGGACGGAAGGGAGGGAGACTTCCCTGGGCTTGGCGGTCAGGGCTGTCTGGGGGGGGGGGGGGGGGGGGGGGGGGGGGGGGGGGCCCTGGCTGCCCGGGGGGGGGGGGGGGGGGGGGGGGGGGGGGGAGGCCCCGGGTGAGGCAGCCTGGGCGGCGGTGGCTGGGAAGAGCGG
Source organism: Callorhinus ursinus (assembly GCF_003265705.2). Classification (NCBI taxonomy): domain Eukaryota; kingdom Metazoa; phylum Chordata; class Mammalia; order Carnivora; family Otariidae; genus Callorhinus; species Callorhinus ursinus. Next base: position 1,613,312 of record NW_027397105.1, on the reverse strand, counting down.
GGAGTCTGCTGTGAGCAGCGGGTCTGTTGGTTTCCTTTGCTTTTGCATCGAGCTGACGCTTCCTGCCCTTCAATTACAAAAGTCGTCTGTGTCCCTAAGAAACTCGAGCTGGAAAGAGAGGTGGGAAGTGGGGTGCCTTCACCCTGCGCCCGCGCACACTCTCCACGTGAGGCAAGAGGCATGCCGAAGGGAAATGAGACGGGCGTGGAGCGGGATGGAGAGGGGCACGGGGAGAGCAGGGGCGAGGGCCGGGGTGTCCCGAGGTCTCCGTCAGGGACATGGGTGGGTCGGCCTGCGCAGAGACTTGGGGCTGTCGGGGCCGGACGGGTGGGCTGGGTCTGTAGACCCTTGTGTGTGTGGAGAGGTGTGTGACTGGGGGTCGGGGGGTGGGCGAGCTCCCCGAGGGGGGGATGCAGCCGGCAGGGCTGACACCCCCCCAACGCCCCTGACCCCTCCCCTCCTCCCTCAGACCCCCCACCTGGTGAACCTGAATGAAGATCCCCTCATGTCAGAATGTCTGCTCTACCACATCAAAGATGGCGTCACCAGGTAGCGTGTACCCCCCGTCTGTGGAGCAACCTCTCCCCGGGGGGTGTGGCTGCAGACAAACGGCTGCACCAGTGACCCCCTTTTCCGGTGACCTTCCTGGAGACCCCCCAGCCCGCACGGCCCAGCTCGCCCTCTGGCTTCCTGAGAAGTTGTGAGCCTGGCCGCGCAGCAGCCCTCACCTCCACCCACCACTTTGGGGTGGGTGAGACACCTCTGGGGACCAGCCTGGCTCGTAGGGATAGCTCCCCGAATTACTGGGGCAGAAGAGCGGTGGGAAACTCAGACTACCACGTTCGTAGCCCTTGGCATCCCTTGGTGCGGTGAAGCCCCAGCTTCACGGTGGGGAGCAGTGCCTGCAGGGCAGGTGGCCTTGCCAGCTAACGCCAACGATATGCTGGGGCTTGGGCCTCCGAGGTCCCCTCCTGGAGCCGAAGGGGTGAGGGTGCCCCTTCTCCCACCACAAGCACGTGCAGCCGTGCTGGGTGATGATCCTGGGTTAGGAGTGAGCCCTCGGGACAGTCAGCCCTCGGGCTGGGGGGAGCCCGCCCCGCTGTAAGCTCCCTTTCCCCACGTTGTGTAACATGGTGAGTCAGACACGGGCTTCCGAGTCAGGCAGGTCTGGGCTCGGATCCCAGCTTCACTGATGCGGGGCTGTGTGACCTTGGGCAGGTTACTCTTCTGAGCCTCTGCTTCCTGATCTGTGAAGTGGGAGTAACTGCTTGGCTTACGGAGTTGGGTGAACTGGCGCTGGGAAGGGGCTTGGCCAATGTCTGGCCCGTGCTCAGAAAATGTCGGCCGTTGCTTCCCCAGGGTCGGCCAGGTAGATGTGGACATCAAGCTGACCGGGCAGTTCATTCGGGAGCAACATTGTGTATTCCGGAGCATCCCTCAGCTGGACGGAGAAGGTAACGTTTGAGGGGTGAGTGGCGTGGCCACTGAACGCAGTCCCGTCCCACGCTGGATACAGAAGCTGGGGAGGGTCTGCAGCCTGGGAGCGCGGCCGTGTCCCTGGCCTCAGAGGGGCTTCGGGCTCAGCTCCAGCTGCCTGCGCCTGCCCCGGGCACGCGGTCTGCCACGGTGGGCAGGGAGTGGCAGTGTCCCCGAGGCTGACCCACAGGACCGCGGCGTGCGTGGGGTGGGGCTTGGTGAGGAGGAGGTCCTGCCCTCTTCCTAGATTTTTTAGTCTCAAATAGCGCCCTGGTCATTTCCCATGAAAAGCTGTATTTGTTTTGGTGGGAATCTGAGTGTATCTCTGCAAAACCCGCTTGCATCCAGACCGCAGAGGCTTCCGGCCCACATAGCCCTCTGGTTCCAAGACTCTCAGAGATTTTTAGCCCTGATTCTGGCCGAAGTGGTGAAAGTGTTTAGGGACCACGAGACCTAACGGTGAAGGTGGTAGACTGTCTGATACGGTGACGAAACAATACTTGTGCAGTTTGGGGGAGTTTTTGTTTTTTTTTAACATAATATTTTTTTGAGAGAGAGTGAGCGTGTACGCACATGCGTGCAAGTGTGGGGGGAGGGGCAGAGGGAGAGGGCCTCGGGCAGACTCTGCCGAGCATGGAGCCCGACGTGGGGCTCAATCTCTCGACCCTGAGATCACGACCTCAGCCGAAATCGAGAGTCGGACGCTTAACCGACTGCGCCACCCAGGCACCCCCAGGCTGTGTGTCGAGGTCACCGTTTTGTCCTGGTTCAGTCACTGTTTTAAGAAATGGAACAGTTTGGGTTTACTCCGGCCCCAGTGGAGTCGAGCCCTGGGAAGCACGTAGGGCCCGGAGGCAGGGTGCTGTACGTGGGCGTGCTCCCTCGGCTGAGCCTGCGCATGGTAGATTCTCTACTGGTTGACTTGTCTGTCTGACCAGCTAAGTGAGCTCTGTGAGAGCCGGGATTTGGGGCTTTATCTCCAGGGTGTTTCCAGGACCTACAATAGCGCCGGGCACGTGGTAGGGGGGCAAAGTACTTGCGGAGCGAGTGAATGAATTTGGGGCGTGGTGGGACAGGTGGGGACAGACCGGTACCCCCACGGCCACCCCTGCCCTCCCCTCTGCTGTCGCCTTTCTCCTGCCTGGCCCTCGAGGTGACGAGGTGATGGATGCGAGCCTGCCTTCGAGCTTGCGCCCCGAGGTCTGTCCCCCCCCGCGTCCTGTCACCAGCCCTCCGCCCAAAGCTGCATTCTCTGCTTTTCCTCTCCCACGGCCTCACGTCACGTCCATCCTGCTTGCTTTATTACTTGTAGTGGACACAGGAACTCAGGTTCACCTAGTGCTTTCTTTGAGCCTTTCAAGCATTCTGTAAGGAGGGACTTACTCATCCTGGCTTATAGAGGCCACGGAGGTCAGACAGCTTGCCCAGCGGTCCTCCGCTCAGGGGCTGCCCAGGGTCCGTGACAGTGGGGCGCCGCTCCTGGAGGGCGGGGAGCTGCCCCGTGCCCTGCGTCCAGTGAGCAGCAGGCTCCGGGGGGTGTAGGGACTGAGGAGCACCTCGGTAGATGTTTTGAGTGTTGTGTGTGGCTCGAGAAGGGCAGGCAGGGGGACAGTCTGACCACAGTGGGCTGGGGCTATAGCAGGAGCCCGGGCTGGGCCCGGGAGAGCACTCGCGGGAAAGGAAGGAGTGTGCCTCTGGGGGGCAGAAGTCGCAGCCTGCCGACTGCTGGACACGGGAGACCCAGCTCTCGGAGAATGACGGCTTTGCTGAGCCCCTGCTGGGGAGGATGGGGGGGCACCAGGGAGCCCCTGCAGAGGCTTCTGGAATTGTAGCTGGGGCTCTAACCTTCCTTCTGCTCTTCCTTTCCTGTGCTGCCTGCCACCAGAGGGGCCATGGCACCCCTGACAGGTACTGGGGGGGTGGGCCTGGGGTGCATGCATGTGTCTTGGGGTACTGCAAGATGGGCGTCTGTGACCATCACCCCCTCCCCCAGGGTCTAATGGCCCCCTTTCCTCTCTCCCTCTGGCAGTGGTGGTCACCCTGGAGCCTTGTGAAGGAGCGGAGACCTATGTCAACGGGAGACTGGTGACCGAGCCCCTGGTGCTGAAGTCAGGTAGAGGAAGGGGTGCCGGACGCAGAAATAAGCCGGAGCCAGCATGGGGATGTGACGGAGGAAGGGGCCCGGAAGGGGAGATGAGGACTCGGCTCTTGGGGTCTCTTGTGGGCCTGGGGAAGCAGGAAGAGGGTGCCAGGCTTCCCCGAGTCCCTTTGGCCATCAGGGATGAGGATCAGCAGGGGCCGACTGCCCTCAGACTTGGGCTGGTGGGAGAGGTGGTGTGTGGGCTCCTGGGCTTGTGGGCAGGGCCCTGGGCCCCGTGGGCGTGGGGATGGGGTGGGGATGGGGTGGAGCGCGCCCACCTTTCTCTGCTCCCCTCTGCAGGGAATAGGATCGTGATGGGCAAGAACCACGTTTTCCGCTTCAATCACCCGGAGCAGGCACGGCTGGAGCGGGAGCGAGGGGTGCCCCCGCCCCCCGGGCCGCCCTCCGAGCCGGTCGACTGGAACTTCGCGCAGAAGGAACTGTTGGAGCAGCAGGGCATTGACATCAAGCTGGAGATGGAGAAGAGGTACGGGGAGAGGGTGCTCTCTGGACCATGCCCCCAACCCGAGTCGTCGGCCACCCCACTGAGGTGGCTCCAGAGCCCCCAGCAGCTCTTCTGCCCTCCTCCCCCAACCCCAGGCTGCAGGACCTGGAGAATCAGTACCGGAAGGAGAAGGAGGAGGCTGATCTTCTGCTTGAGCAGCAGCGACTGGTGAGGGCTGGGCAGGGGGGTGAGGGTGGGGGGCGCACGCGCAGAGGGACTGGAGGGGGGCGTGGGAGGGGCATAGGGCTCAGGCACAGAGGGACTGGACTGGGGGGCAGCCGGTGGGGCAGGGGGCACATGCTCAGAAGGACCAGAGGGGGCACAGGAGGGGCAGGGGCGCTCGTGCAGATGCAGAGGGACTGGATTGGGGGGCAGGCAGGGCATAGGGGGACACACAGAGGGACGGGACGGGCGGTGGGGGGGCATGCATAGGGCATGCAGAGTGGCGTGATGAGGGCGCGGGGGGCGCACAGAGAGGCGCAGGGCCTGTAGAGGCAGGAGATAGGCTGGTGGTGCTTCAGCTTGACTGTGCTTTTGGTTCATGCCATCTGAGCCAGAGTGGGGAGTGGGCGTGGGGTCGAGGGGTGGCCGTGGCGTTTAGGAGGAGACAGGACGGTGACTCGGGGCAGACTGGGTGCAGGGAGTACCCCCCCCCCCCCCCCCGAGTAGGGCTTCCTGGATTCGATCTGTCTGATTTTTACCTTATCCGAGTACTGCCTGTGCCGTCACTGACTTAAGGTTGTTGTGGGAGCGGATTAGTCTTCAGTGTAGTCTGGTCCTGAGCCCTGATCTCTGTGCGGGCCACGCAGACTCGATGTAGCCCCCGCTCCTGCTTGCGGGTCGCGTCTGCCAGCCGCCGTCCACGCACCTGGCGTCCTTAAATCCTCCGCGAGTGTCTGCGAGGGAGGCCTGTTCCTTCCCTCGTGCCGCCGGGCGGGGGTCGGGCGCGCGGTGCCGCCGGCGCGTCTCCGGCGCCCCGGGCGGCCCTGACCCCCGCCCCGTTCTCTCTGTGGCCCCAGGACGCGGACTCGGACAGCGGGGATGACTCCGACAAGCGCTCCTGTGAGGAGAGCTGGCGGCTCATCTCCTCGTTGCGAGAGCAGCTGCCCCCGACCACCGTGCAGACCATCGTCAAGCGCTGTGGCCTGCCCAGCAGCGGCAAGCGCAGGGCCCCTCGGAGGGTCTATCAGATCCCCCAGCGGCGGCGGCTGCAGGGCAAGGACCCCCGCTGGGCCACCATGGCCGACCTGAAGATGCAGGCGGTGAAGGAGATCTGCTACGAGGTGGCCCTGGCCGACTTCCGCCACGGGCGGGCAGAGATCGAGGCCCTGGCCGCGCTCAAGATGCGGGAGCTGTGTCGCACCTACGGCAAGCCCGAGGGCCCCGGGGACGCCTGGAGGGCCGTGGCCCGGGATGTCTGGGACACGGTGGGCGAGGAGGAAGGCGGCGGAAGTGGAGGTGGCGGCGGCGAGGAGGGGGCCCGCGGGGCGGAGGTGGAGGACCTGCGGGCGCACATCGACAAGCTGACGGGGATCCTGCAGGAGGTGAAGCTTCAGAACAGCTGCAAGGACCGCGAGCTGCAGGCCCTGAGGGACCGCATGCTGCGTATGGAGAGGGTCATCCCGCTGACCCAGGTGGGGAGGGCCCCAGGCTGCGCGCATGCTCCTCCACTCCCTCCTTCCGCTCCTTCCCTGGGCTAGCGGGGCTCCCCCCCCCCCCCAGCAGGGCCTCTCCCGCTCCCTGTAAACACGTTGCTTTGCTCAGTGTAGGTTGGGAATCCCGGCCTCGCCATCCGCAGGGTGCGGACCTCACATGCACATCTCTGAGCTGCACCCCAAGCCTGCTCGGTCCGAGTCTGGGGAGGAATCTGCATTTGTAACGGGTTCCCAGGGGTCTCAGAAGTACAGCAGAGCTTGAGAAGCCCCGTAGGAAGCGCACAGCTCTTAACTTGCCGCTGGACGCAGGTTCACGTGCACGTGCGCCCCGGGGGACCGTCCCCCCCCACCCCCACGGGAACTGCCGTGCTGGGCGCTCCTCCCGCATCCCTCGTGTAACTCCTCACAACAGCCCTTGAGGGGCGTGTGATCGCCCAACCCTGGCGTGCACGGACTCGCTGAACAAGCAGACATCTGAGCGCCTGCTGTGCGCCAGGCGGGGCGCTAGCCGCTGGGGTTACTTACAGCAGACACTTGGTGCAGTGTTCCCGCTTGCCTTCCCTGACGCATGGCCGTGCCGGCTCGGGGTCATTGACGGCTTACCTTCTCCTGCCCGGCTTCCTTGCTGGTCCGGGATCTCGCTGGGCACCTGCCGCCTCCAGCCTTTGCGCCTAGAGTGCCTTCCCCCCACTTCCTCCAGGTGTTTACTGTGGTGACAGCCTCCCAGTGGACCCTGGTGGCAGCCACCTTCACCCTGGCCCCCCTCCCCTTCCCTGCTCTGCTCTTCACCTGAATATATACTTTTTTTCTTTAAGATTATTTGTTTATTTGAGAGAGAGGGCATGAGTGGGGGGAGGAGCAGAGGGAGAAGCAGACCCCCCCCCAGCAGGGAGCCCCATGCAGGACCCGATCCCAGGACCCTGAGATCATGAGCTGAATCAAAGGCAGCCGGTTAACTGACTGAGCCACCCAGGGGACCCCAAATGTGCACATTTCTATAAAGCACATCATATCCTATGTTACAGATGCTTCTGTTAACATAAATAATATATGTTAAATGATAGAAGTATGCATTTGTACTTAACTTTTTGCGGAAGGATAGGCTATGTACCCTACTGTGTACTTTTGTCATTCACTTAGCAGCTGTGTCTCGCCCCTTAAATGATGGCAGGTGTTTCCCTTACCTTCTGACTGCTCCATCCCCCGGGCACGTTATTTATTCAGCAGGATTACGGGTCTCTGCTCCCGACCGCACCCTGAGCTACAGCTTTCCGGGGTTAGCAGTTAATTCTCCCCCCAGCCCTGTGCACTAGGTACTACGGCCATGCACACGAGGGTCTGGGCACCGGCGGGTTACTGGCCAGGGCGCAGACCACAGGCCAGGATCAGCTCAGACAACTGCCCCAGGCCCCTGTCTCCAAGCCCCCCTGCGACCCCCTGCCCTCGGCCGCTCAGCGCTCGGCTCTCTCTCAGCCCTTCTCTGTCGCCCTCTTCCCCACCCCCCCAGGATCACCAGGATGAGAACGGAGAGGCCGGGGAGGCCGCCTGGGCCGCGCCGCCGGGGTCGGAGGCCACGGAGGAGGAAGCCCCCGGCGAGCGCGCGCCCCCGGCCCCAGCGCGGCCCCCGTCGCCGCCCCTGTCCAGCTGGGAGCGGGTGTCCCGGCTCATGGAGGAGGACCCCGCCTTCCGCCGGGGTCGCCTGCGCTGGCTCAAGCAGGAGCAGTTGCGGCTGCAGGGACTGCAGGGCGCGGGGGGCCGGGGCGGGGGGCTGCGCCGGCCCCCAGCCCGCTTCGTGCCCCCTCACGACTGCAAGCTGCGCTTCCCCTTCAAGAGCAACCCCCAGCACCGGGAGTCGTGGCCGGGGGCGGCGGCCGGGGAGGCCCCCGCGGCGCCCCAACCCCCCGAGGAGGTCGCGCCCCCTCCGGCCGCCCCCGCGCGCCGGCCCCCGAGTCCCCGGAGGTCCCACCGGCCCCGCAGGAACTCCCTGGACGGAGGCGGCCGGTCCCGGGGAGGCGGGTCCGCACAGCCCGAGCCCCAGCACTTCCAGCCCAAAAAGCACAACTATTACCCCCAGCAGCCCCAACCGTACCCCGTGCAGCGGCCCCCGGGGCCCCGCTACCCGCCCTACACCACTCCCCCGCGCATGAGGCGCCAGCGCTCGGCCCCCGACCTCAAGGAGAGCGGGGCGGCCGTGTGAGCCCGGCCCTGGGGGCGGGCAGCGGGGAGCCGAGCCGGGAGCGGAGCAGTACCTGGAGCCGCTGCTGCCCCAGGAGCCCGGGGCAGGGAGGCGACAGGTGGGCGAGAAGGTCCGAGTAGGTGCTGGACGGCGTGGAAGAGGCTGGGCCGGAGGCTGGAGGAAGGAAGCGCGCACGGAGCTGCCCGGAGCGAACCAAAGTGAAGGAAGAGAATGGGAGCTGCCTCGGGGCGCCCCTCGCGAGGGGGGGGTCCCCACAAATGCTGCTAGGGGTGGGGTGGGGGGCTGGGGTGCTGCGTAGCCAGTGTGTGACTTTCTTTTCAAGTGGGGCAAATGGGAGAGGACCTACGGTGAGGCGAGTTCTCTCCCGGGCCCCCGTCTGTCTGTCCGTCTGTCCGTATGTGGTGGGCTTCTGTTTCCAGGGAGGTGAGGCGTGGCGGGGTCGCAAGTCATTCCTCTCCCCTTCCAGGCCTCCTGCTATATTTGGGGGGCCTGTCTGGATTCTGGTTTTGCTGGGGTCCCATGAGGATGTGGGGCCCTTCAATAAAGGATAGCGAACACAGGGAGCTTGTTGCTGGTGGTGGTTTGGTTTGGGTTTTAACTGAGGTGTAGATTATCAAAGTAAAATGCACAGATCCTATGTGTGCGGCTCAGTGAATTTTTATACAGGTGTGCACCCTTGCAATCACCAGATCAAGACGTGAGACCGCTCTCGTCCTGGTTTCTTGAGCTTTCCACATGGTGACTCCCACTTCAGAGTGCCTGAGTCCTTTATTTCTCTTTGTTTTAGCTTACCCAGCGCTCCACCCCTGCCCCCAGCTCCGCCCTTGGGCAGTGACCCAAGCTCTCCTGCACAAAGGAGAGAGGGAGGGATGGGGGGGGCGTGGGACAGCAGGAGACCCACCTGTCCGTGGCCAACCTGTTGTTCCTAACGGCACATGGAGGATTTGGGGGGCAAGGTGGGGTTCGGCTCCACCCAGTCACCTCACTGTCAGGAAGGTCCCCCAAGTAGCCGGAATTCTGTTGGATACTGAACAGTGAACACGTTGGTCAAGCTTCCTGCACCTGATTATTTTTGTCCTGTTCGTGTCCCCTGCTTTTCGGCAGGGTGTGTTCATCATTCCAAGTAGTCTTTTGTTTTAAGACTGTCCAGGAAGGATGCTGCCGGCTTGCTTTAATGTTCTGACTTGGAGGGACGAGCCCACAGCAATGCCCTATGGGAAAGGTTTTGGAGGTGACATTGCATCCCCGCCCTGCCCGCACCTTGCTGCACTCCGGAATCTCCATGTGTTCATCCTGTTCTCAGGAAAACAGTCCCACCCATTTGAAAAAGTGAGCTGCTTGCCCACAGCTTCCTGATGTCAGTCTTGAGGCATGAGCAGCCCAAAACCATGGACGTTATCCCAACTGCAGCCAAACCACCGCTCCGGGCGAGGGTATGATATGTTTACTCTTGGTTTCCACATCCTGATGTTGGTTACCTTTCTTTTGGCAGCTGCGACTGCCAGGTCTTCGGGGACCCGTTGGCAGTGACCCAAGCTCTGGAGTGTAATGGATAGTTTGGCGACAGTGTTTACTTGAGCGGTTTGTAATCTGGTCGAGGAGACTAAATGTGAGCAAAAAAAATGATAGAATGCAGCATTCCCCGCAGGTCAGAGCAAGCCGAGTGGTACGCACGAATACTGTGATGCTTGAGATGCGAAAGCTCACTTTTTTTTTTTTTTTAAGATTTATTTGTTTATTTCAGGGGGAGAGAGCACAGGCGGGGGGGAGGGGCAGAGGGAGAGAGAGAGAATCTCAAGCCGACTCTCCGCTGAGCGCTGAGATCATGCCCTGAGCCGAAATCAAGAGTCGGACACAAAACCCACTGAACCACCCAGGCGCCGTGACAGCTCGTTATTTTATTTTATTTATAATTTTAAAAAATATTTATTAGAGAGAGAGAGAGAGAGCATGAGCTGGGGGAGGGGCAGAGGGACAAGCAGGCTCCCTACTGAGCAGAGAGCCTGAGGACTGGGGTCTCGATCCCAGGACCTGAGCCCGGAACCTGAGCCGAAAGCAGATGCTTAACCTACTGAGACACTGAGGCGCCCCGAGCTCACTATTTTAAAATACAGTTGGGTTATTTTCCCCTGAAGACTGCCCTATATAAATGTGTAGTATCTACCAATTTTGTCCACTTTGTCTTTCCAAGTCAATCTTTTAAAATGTGTTGAATTTTAGATTTTATTTAGAGAAGTGCCCACTGATCCTACCGGCTGCACATGCCCACGTTCCACATGCATGCCGTCCTTAAGACGACCCTGTAAAGTCGGTCTGTTTCGTGTCCATTTTTCGGATGGGAAGACTGAGGTCTGAATAGATTAATGGATTGCCCGGGGTCATACAGTTCTTAAGGGACAAAGTTAGGGCTCCAACCCTGGTGACGTGACTCACACCAGGATGTCACATGTCACTTTTCCTTCCAGAAGCCACCATGTCCTCCCACCTTAGGTGTGCTCACGTATTTCCTGAGTCTGCCTCCCACTTCTGGCCTCCACCAAAGCTGCCCCCTGAAGACACGGGAGCCGCTATCTGTGGGCCTCCCCCTGGAATCACAGGCCGAAGCCGCCCAGACTGCTGGCCAGCTTTCTCGCCTGCTCAGTTTGGACATTTCTTCAGTTTTATCCTCGGTTTCCTTGGAAATTTCGTTTGCTTGTCTTCATGTCTCTCCTTGGAGGGGCTTCCTTCCTTTTGTTAGTTATTCATTGGGATTTTCTGTTTTTTTCGCCTGGAGTTTGGGGATCTTGAATGCATTTGGGGATCCCAAAACTTTCTTTAAAAAAACCTTTTTCAAAGCTTTCTACACTTCCTAGATTCCACTTTGGTTTCCTTTGAAATCGTTCTTTTCCCTTGTAAAGATTTAACATCAGAAGCTCCGTGATGACGTTTTGGTTAGGGGTGGACGTTGGGCGGCTTCTAATTCGCCATTCCCTGGAGACCCCCCCACTCCTGTCGAATCACCATCCCGGCTTGCACCATTGTGCCCCTTCATGTGGAGTCTGAGACCCTGGGGGGCACCGGGGTCCTGCTTCCCATACTGGTAGAGTTTTAGGGGATGCTACCCAAGGCAGGCTGGCTTTGAGCATCCCCCCTAACCCAACTTGGCTCGCAGGCTCTCCCTTATGGCCCCCATACTCTGTGCCGCTTCGTTAACATATCTGGCCACCCCTTAAGGGTGGCTCAGTGTTTGCCTCCCTCTGGGCCCAAGGCCAGCAGCTTCTGCCTCATTGTGCACGTTCTTGGAAGGCAGGAGGACACTGGCATCTGGATAGGACGTCTCCTCTAAAGGTCTGGTCACCAGACGGGTGTTGTAGCAACGGCTTCTCTCATCCTGACCCAAGCCCACAGTTTAGGAGCTGCCATTAACCTGCAGTGTCCCTGCCTCATTAGCGAGCATGTGCCCCTCGGCTCCCCGCACCACCCCCCGAATCCCTGGAGGAGGAACATGTTTCTAGAGACCTGGGACGGTCATGCCCTGAGCTCCTGTGGCTGCAAGCTCGTGCCCCAGGCACATGAACTGGCCTGAAAAGTTCTCTTTTTTAAAGATTTTATTTATTCATTTGTCAGAGAGAGAGAGCGAGAGAGAGCACACAAACGGGGGGGGGCATCAGGGATCCCGATGCGGGGCTCGATCCTGGGACCCTGAGATCATGACCTGAGCCGAAGGCAGACGCTTCACCGACTGAGCCACCCAGGCGCCCCAAGCCTGGAAAGTTCTCAGGCTTAACCAGCAAAGCTTCCTTAGAAATGACCACGAAAAGTGGTCTTGTTCTTGCAGCGTGTTGTCAGCTCCAGAGGAGAAGCAGCTCCCCTTTCTCCAAGGTCAGGGCCGGGTCCCCACCAGGGAGGGCACACACGCGTCACGCATTAGCTGTGTCGAGCCTCCGTTTCTTCTCTCTACACGGGACTAACAGCCCAGTGACACCCTTGGCAGGATTTAATGAGATAATACGCGTAAAGGGCCTGGCACCTACGGGGAGCCCACGGTCGGTGCCTTCCCTTTTCCCTTGTTCTGACCTGGAAATGAAGCCTTGGGAGAGAAGGGGGTGCGCCGCACAACGAGGTCAGCTCCGGGGTGACTGATGGGCAAAGCTCTTCTCCAGCTCAGCCCTCCGCAGAGCCTGGCACCTGCGCCCACCAAAAGGGCTCCCTCTAGCCCTGCGGTTGTTCCGCTGCTGTCCGCCAGGGGGAGACAAGGCGCAGGCTCCCCCGCGGGCTGCCGTCGCTTGCGCGTTCACAGAGCCTCGAGAGCGCGCGGCGGGGGGGCGGGACCCCGCGGCCATGCGCGCCCGCGAGACTCCCAGGGGCGGGGCAGGGCGGGGCAGGGCGGGGTGCGCACGCGCAGAAGGCTGCGCTTCCCGCGTGGCGGGAGCCGGTAGGGTTGAGGCTTGGGGCCCCGCGGGTTAGAGGCGCGGGACTTGCGGGGATCTCCTCTTCTTCCGGGACCAGTTTTCCGCTTGGATTTGCGGAAGGGACGACCTGACCCCCTTCAGAGTTAGCTGCTCGGCCCACCCTAACCCTACAGCAGCATTCCCCACCCCCCACCCCCGGAACAGGTCCTATCTTCCAGCCCTTGTCTTCTGCGCACCTGGGTGGCTCCGTCCGTTGAGCGTCCGACTCTTGGGTTCAGCTCAGGTCGTGCTCTTGGGGTGGTGGGATCAAGCCCTGAGTGGGGCTCCCTGCTCAGGGCGGAGTCCGCTTGTCCCTCTCCCTCTGCCCCTCCCCCTGCTCGCGCGCGCGCGCGCGCTCTCTCTAAAACAAAATAACAATAATACAAAAAAGAAACTCACAATGTTTAGAACTCAGACATAGAAGCCTTGCGAGCAGCTCTAATTTGCAAGGACAGAAGGAACTTGAGAGCTTTTAACCCATCACCTTACTGTATTTCTTTTAAAATATATTTAAGGAGGGCCTACTGCGGAGGATGCCTTTTGCTGTGTACTTTGGACGACACCGAGACGTTAAGTATCTACATAAAATCCTCCAGGGCCCGGCCCTGTCTTTGGTCTCTCCAGTCTTCCTTCCGGCCCTCGGTGCCTCCCACCAAATTGCTTGTGGTTGTTTGCAGACACCACAGTTTCCCGCCTCTGTGTCTTCTCTCCTCCGGCCTTGCTGCCCCTTTGACTGGCTGCGTCCTGCTTACCTCCTGCGAGTCTCAGCCCAGCTGCCGTGTGTCGGGGAACCTTGGCTCCCTCAGTCTGGGTCAGGGACCCTCTTCTTTCCGAGCTTCCCCAGGATACACCTCTGTGATGACACTTACCACGTGATAATGCAGTTGTGAATTTCGGGGCTTGTCCTCCCCACCCCCACCCCCACGCCCACCGACTCTGGGCTCTTTGGGATTCCGGGCCGAGCTTCCTTCACCCTTTGAATCAGACCCAGATTCTCCTCTGGGTGACAGGAGAGAGAAGCCACTCTAAGGCCGCTATCAGGGTGGGTGTGATAAATACGGGAAGAGTAGTACAGGTGGGAAACTGAGGCTGTTACTCGCGAAAATCACTCTTCCTGGCAGCAGGCCAGAGCTAGAGGCATCCCCAGCTGATGGAAGTAACTTGGGGAGGAGCCTGAGACCCAGCCAGCCTTTGGGTGTCCTGGAGGAGCCCAAGGCCTTTGGAGGTGTCCCTAAGGAGAACCCACTAGCCAAATGGGACTCCCCAACCTGTCCCACCCCTTTCCCAAGTGTCTCCTGGTCAAAATGTTGCTCTTCCTTAAGATATGACTCAAATCCGGAAGCCTAGGTGGCCTAGTCGTCTGACTAGGCCTGACTCTTGTTAAACGTCTGACTCTTGATTTCGGCTCAGGTCATGATCTCGGGGTCGTGGGATCGAGCCCCACGTCGGGCTCTGCTCTGGCTGTGGAGTCTGCTTGGGATTCTCCCCCTTTCCCTCTGCTCCTCTGCCCCTCTTCCCCCCCCCCCCAAAAATATTAAACTCACATTCTATTTCCTGAGTGAAACCTTCTTCGTCTTCCCAACCGGATGTGAGGGGAGGCTGTCTCTTCTCTCCTCTGAAGCCCGCCCCCCAAAGATGTATATACCTCGTCAGGATACTTAATCTTCTTCTGTGTTATTATTGACTTATGTGCTTCTCTTGTTTCTCCTGCTAAATTACCCCATCCAATTTCCCCTTCCTTATTACCTAATTTATGGTGGATGCTCAAATGTTTGTTGACCGAAAGAACTGACTCCCTTTTATCAGTAAAATGCGCTTGGCCAGTGGCATGGACGCTGAGCCACCCATTAGCTGTGTGACTTTGGGCGAGTCACGTGACCTTTATGTGCCTCGGTTTCCCCAGCAGTAAGTGGGAAGAAGAGGCTGTGTCGAGTCAGGGAACACTTAGCCCCGTGCCCCGCACACTGTAAGGGCTAGTGACCAGCCCACATGTCCTCCCGTGTGTGTCACGCCAGGAACATGATTTGAAATGCTGTCAGGTAATGAGACTTGCTCCCTCCCTAACTGAGCAGCTTCCTCCCCAGCCCCTAGATCTACTGGGACCGAACCACTGGTGAGTTGTGAAATCCTCCCAGAGACCTTTTATCGTCCTGGATATTTGCGTGAAGTACTTGGTTTAGGTCTGCAGTTCACGGGTGAGTTTGGAAAACCGAGATTCTGTATTGTGTTTTCTGGTTCATCTTAGAGATTTACTTATTGGTGTGTGTTTGTTTTTCCAAGAAGGGATGCCTTGAGATAGGTTCCTGAGAGGTCACAGAAGTTTTTATATTGCTGGGGTTAGAGGCAGATTGGCGATGTCCTAGAGTGTTGATGATGGCCAGGTCCCCGAGTCAGATCAGCGTCTTATTATTATTTTTTTTAAAGATTTATTTATTTGAGAGGAGGGGGAGGGTCAGAGGGAGAGGGAGAGAGAATCCTCAAGCAGACTCCACGCTGAGCGTGGAACCTGACATGGGGCTCAATCCCACGACCCTGTGATCATGACCTGAGCCGAAACCAAGAGTCAGATGTTCAACTGATTGTGGCACCCAGGCGCCCCATGGTCATCATCTTAGGATCACAGTTCACAGCCTACCGGAACAGAGTCTTCTCCACCAGACGCTCAAACAAACGTAGATTCCTACAACATTCATAGACGTGGAGTTAACAAATAAAAAAGTCGTGGGGCGCTGGGCTGGCTCAGCCAGAGGAGCCTGCAACACTTGATCTCGGGGTCGTGAGTTCGACGTTGGGTGTAGAGCTTACTTAAAAAAAAAAAAATCTTAAAAAAGGCACAGGTCTTAGAATTATGAAAACAACTCTTCCAACGTTAATATCTTCGATACTTCTGGAAAGCGAAAACAAATAGAAACCCAGTTTCGCAGCACGAGATACAAAGTACAGAGTTCCCTTACATTTTATGGCCGCGACAAATAGAAACCCAGTTTTGCAGCCCGAGATACAAAGTACAGGGTTCCCTTACATTTTGCGGCCACGAGGATGTGTTTCTTGGCCTTATTTCTGATCCTTCACAAAAGCCCAGGCTCATAGGGAGAGCTTTCACCCTCCAAGCATCACCTCCTGCATCAAAGGTATTTGGTCTAGAGGAGTTTCCTTCCCCAGGCTGACACGGATTTTCGTGAAAGGTATTGAGGTGCTGAACGGGATGGGGGGGGGGTTGGGGGCAGGGAATTCAGGTCAGCGTTGGAGGTCGGTCGGGGCTGCCGGGGAAAGAGACTCGCTAGCCGGACCCCGATTCGTGCCCTTAACGGCGGCCGAGCCGAGTGCCCTCCGGCCCTCGGCCCCCGCTCCCACCCTGCCCCGCGGAGAACCGCTCTCCCAGAAGCTTTCCTGATTGAAGGTCCCAGGTCGGAGCCTCTCTTTACCCGGTGCGGGAGGGCGTGTGCGAGGGCCAAGGAGCCTCCCCCAGCCCTGCTTTCTTTCAGGGTCGGGACAGACCACAGACACCCGTCTTGGGGTCCTGGGAGTCTTCCCAGGCGAGGGCCCGAGTCTGCGCTCCGGTCTTGCACTCCGGAGCTGGAGCGGGTAGGAGGAGCCTGCCTGGGGAGCATCGTCCTCCCGGATCCTCCCCTTGCTATAGCTCCTCTCCTTTTAAGGGCATTGCTTTTGTTTCTGTTCTGACAAACAAATAATAAGGTTTTCCGTGCGGAGGCCTGGAGAGTCCCAGGAGCTGGGAGGCGGGGGACCTGGCCCTGATTTCCGTGCAGCCTAGCAAGGGGGCGGGGAGGAGAAGGAAACGGGTGTAGCTGGGGAGACGGGTCGGTGCATCCCTGAGCCGGGCTCGTGGTTCCCTTAAATGAAGGTTGCTGTTTACCTCCGTCAGCAGGAGCACCACCTACAGCTGAGGAGCGCGGAACAGGGACCGTGGGGGCTCGGGGGGGGGGGACTACGTGGCACCCAGGGAGGGGCACCGCGCATCCGCCTGTGAACACAGCAGGAGGAGATGCAGAGCGCAGACTTTCTTTGAGCGTCTGACATCTGACTAAATCTTTGAGGCGCTGGGTTTGTGAAAGACCTAAGGAAGCAATCCCAGCATAGGGTATGGTCCCATTTACATGGAGTGTTCCGAACAGACAGATTTCTGGACACGGAGCCGATGAGTGGTGGCCTGGGTCTGCGACGGGTGGGGATGGCGGGCAAGCGACTGCTAACGGGTACAAATGTTCTAAAATCAGATTATGGTGGTAAAACCATTGACTTGTACATTTTTTTTAAAGATTTTATTTATTTGAGAGAGAGAGAGAGCACGAGCAGGGGGAGTGGCAGTAGAGGGAGAAGCAGACCCCCCCTCCCTGCTGAGCAGGGACCCCGACGTGGGGCTCGATCCCAGGACCCCAGGATCATGACCTGAGCCGAAGGCAGACGCTTCACCGACTGAGCCACCCAGGTGCCCCTGAATTGTACTTTTTAAGGGGTGAAATTTGTGGTATGTGGATTATATCTCAATAAAGTTATTAAAGAAAAGTCCCCCCCCCGAAGAAAAGCAGAGTCCAGCACTGCTGCCATCAGGGAGGAAACGCTCCCCCCTGGGTTTGGGTTATCAGTGAAATAAGGTCGGCCAAGAGCTGATGGTCTCTGGATGGGGGTGATGAATACCCGGGGGTCCCTTGTATTAGCCTCTCGACTCCGGTGTATGTTTGAAAATTCAAATAATAACAAGTTAAATGTATATTTAAAAACACCCAAACCACCCGAAAACGCTGTGAGAAATGAAAACACAGAAAACGGGTGGTGGGAGAAGCTGGGTTATCCCAGGTGTTGGGGAAGGTGACAAAGGGTGTGAACCTGGCCCGCCCACACAGAGGAGTCTGTGGCCCAGTGATATCCACGCCGATTTTCCTTTTCTTCATTCCGGCATTATTTTATTGTTTTATTGTTTAGATGGGCAGGAGAATGGAGAGGTGAGAATGATCTCTGCCCAATCAATAAAGAGATTAAATGAAGGGAAATAAAGAGACTAGAACAATTGTTCTGAAAATAACATGGTAAAAAAAAATCACTTTATATGAAAGGATATATATATATGCAGTGAAAAGTGGGTCTCCCCCCTACAGTGGACCCCAAGTTTTATCCCCCAGAGACAGTCATCACCATCATCAACA
>NW_027397105.1:1579432-1595737 GCF_003265705.2 Callorhinus ursinus | reverse complement strand
ATTTCCATATACACTCACCCGTACATTCCCATATACACACACCCGTATATTTCCATATACACTCACCCGTATATTCCCATATACACACACCCATACCTTTCCATATACACACACCTGTACCTTTCCATATACACTCACCCGTATATTTCATATACACTCACCCGTATATTCCCATATACACACACCCGTACACTCCCATTTATACACATATGTGTATAAATATATATATAAAACACTTGCATTTCCTTTCTTTTCCAATTCTTTTATTTTAAAGGGAATTTATTTATTTAGAAAGAGAAAGAGAGTGTGTAAGCTGTGGGGAGGGGCAGAGGGAGAGGGAGAGAGAATCGTAAGCAACTCTACACCCAGCACAGGGCTGATTTGGGGTTCCATCTCACGACCCTGAGATCATGACCTGAGCTGAAATCAAGACTTGGTCGCTTAACCAACTGAGCCACCCAGGCGCCCCTCTTTTTTTTTTTTTAAGATTTTATTTTTAAGTGATCTCCACACCCAACATGGGGCTCAAACCCATGACCCCGAGATCAAGAGTCACACACTCTACTGACTGAGCCAGCCAGGTGCCCCTGAAAGGGAATGTAATGGTCAGTTTTCAAATATCACAAAAATATGCCCCCCTCCCCCGCCCGCCAGATCAGATGGTGGTTTTCAGCGACCAAAGAGGAGTCTGGGCCTCAGGTAAAAATAGCAGCTCCTAGTCGGGTGAAGACAGCTGTCTCTTTGCCCTCTGTGAGGGAAGTCAGCCCACAGTCAGACCTAACTGCCCAGAGGATCATGGCCCCCTCTCCACAACCCCGTGTCCCGACGCACAGGAAAAATACACCATTTCCGATTGTGTGCGCCCTGTTTCTCCTCTCTCTTACTGCGGGAGCTTCCAAACGCCGGGTGCACCCTGACGTTTGCCCCAGTGCCGAGGGAAATGCCTGCACGCCCCGGACGACGTGTGTGCACGCGTGTGAGGTCGCCTTTGTTGCGAAGGATTTTCCTTGGTGCTGACACAATTCCCTCCCTCCCTCCATCCCGCCTTCTTGCCAATAAAATGTTGATAGGTTTCTCCCCCAAAGTCTTTATCTGACAACAATTAATAGACAACAAATATTTTGTTTTTTTTTTTGTTTTTTTTGTTTTTTTTTATTTTTTATTTTTTTTTTAAATTTTGTTTATTTATTTGAGAGAGAGAGAATGAGAGATAGAGAGCACGAGAGGGAAGAGGGTCAGAGGGAGAAGCAGACTCCCCGCCGAGCAGGGAGCCCGATGAGGGACTCGATCCCGGGACTCCAAGATCATGACCTGAGCCGAAGGCAGTCGCTTAACCAACTGAGCCACCCAGGCGCCCAGACAACAAATATTTTGAAATAATTTTAAAAGAAAACATTTCAAGTAAACATTTAAAAATAAATCTTGGGCCCCAAGCCTTAGAGTTCACCGATCGTAAAATGAAGAAAGACAGCGCTGGGAACCGCCATGCCACCATAGGGGGCCCGTCTGTCCCCGCGGGGTGTCCCCGGGGGCTCCCGCAGACAGGCTGTCCTCGCCCCATTCCCGGGCAGCAAGCAAACTCCCAGCTCTGGGCGCCTCTCCTGCAAGCTCGGGGAACTTAGGAAGAGAAAAGAGGTACTTCAGGTTTGGACCCATAACTGTGAGGTTGATAAGGGTCATGGTATGAGACAGTGGGAATGGGGAGGGTGGGAAGAATCGCAACTGGCCAGTGCACGTGCGCAAGGCTCCTGAGCCCGACGACGGCCCGGTGTCTGTCCCAAGCGTGAGCCTGAGCTCCCCCACTTAGTGCAGGAGAGCGCCCAGGCCAGCGTAGGTACATTTAAGCAAACTCCGGTGGGGGTATCGGACCGGAGAAGGAGGCGGGGTCCTGGTCTGGGCTCGAACACTTACTGGAGGAGCTGAGAGCAGAGCGCCAGGCTTTGTGCCTCGTTTTACGCAGCGGCCAAATCCGACGCTTGGAGGAGCTGATTTGTAAGGTCTCTTGTGGCATTCATATCTGGTAACTGTATACGCACTGGGATTTTTTGCAGCTTCCCAAAGTTCGGTACATTTAATGGGCACAAGAGGTGGTATTTATGGGTTGCTGGGAACCAGGGGGAGTGGGTACCTGGTGGAGGGAGTCCTGAGCAGGGAGAGGTGCGTGGAGGATCTGGCATCAGTCCACGGGGGACGGGACTTGTCCATGGGTCCATGAAAGACGTCCTCTGGGGACCCCCCCAGATACCTGGGGGCATTTGCTTGGATTTGTGGGTCTCTACGATGGGAGGTGGGGGCAAGAGTCAGGGAGACACGTGTTATGTCAACGTGCCCCAAACCTAACTCACCCATCAGCGATGCCCCATGGCCTTGTCGTCCCAGTGGCTCACACTTCAGTAGCGCCTCAGACTGCCGGCTGCTTTGAGTTGGCCACGGTGACAGCCAGCAAGCCTGGACGGCTTCTTCATTCAGCAGACACTCTCACGCTTCCCCCTACTCAGCCCATACCCGTTTCCTTCCTCTGACACCGTCTAGTTCGGGTAACACCGGCTTGGCGCTTGATGATTGCACCGTTCGCTTGACCTGTGTGTGCTTCTGAATGTGCCTCGCCTGTCCCTCCCGCTGGGCAAGGACAGCTCTCATGCCTCTGGGCATCTCCCCCTACCCCGCCCGCGCTCACTGCAGCGCTCACTCACCCACTTGTGTGTGTCCGGACCGAGATGGGACGCTTCTGGGTGTGGGGACAGAGCAGTGAAAAAAAAGCAGGCAATCATCCCTACTTTATGAAGCCTACATCCTAGAGGAGGGGACAAAGTAGTCATTAAGGTAAGTTAACAAATACACTGTACCTTACATGATACCTGTTGAGAAAAAGGCAAAGCAGGAGAGGGGGGTGTGAAGTGTGTGAATGGAGGGAGGGAGGATGCAGACAGACTGGGTAAGGCGCCCAGACTTTTGAGTAAAACACAAGGTGGTGAGAGAGTTAGTTAGGTTAAGACCCCTGGAGGAAGAGCGCTCCAGGAAGAGGGACTAGGCTGTGCAAAGGTCCTGCGGCAGGAGTGTGTCTGGTACCAGCCAGGAGCACCGAGCTGACCATGCAGTGGAAACCGAGTGAAAGGATGAACGGTTGAGTTGAAGGCATCAGGAACGCCTCCCTGTGAGACGGACTTACACTGGGTGGCCCTTATCCCACTCTGTCCCCTGGGGGCTCAGAGGCCTCACAACACTCTTCCAGCTCCTCTTCCAGTCAGAAACCTGGAGTGGACCCGTCTCTGTTCTGGGCGACCCCAGCAGCAGCAGACGAGGGGGCGCCTCTGTGCGAAGGGGAGGCAGAGCTGCTGTCCCACCGTCCGGGCTCTGAAAGGTACCATTTGATCTGATACTAGTTCATTCCAGCCGAGGTCATAGCGATACGGGTGTTTGGTTGAGGGTACAGTGGTTGGCGGCACCCAAGGCTCTTGATCTTGGGTCATGAGTTCGAGCCCCATGTTGGGTGTAGAGATTACTTACAAATAAAAGAATAAAATAAAACTTCAAAAAAATGATGAAAAAGCAAGATGTGGTGCTGATTAGCTGAGAAGCTAAGACCCACCACTGAAGACAGTTAGACCTGACAGTTAGGTCTAACCTAGCTCTACTCTTAGTCAACCGATGTGTACGGCATTCCTGTTCCGGGCCAGGCACTGTCCTCGGCCCTAAATATATGGTGGGGAGAGAGGTGGGGGAAAGAGAAAAATCCTTGCTCTCAGTGAATGTTCTAATGGAGGGAGAAAGCAATGAACAAAGCAAAGCAGTAAAGAATATAGTATGTCAGATGGCGAGAAGTTTTATGGAGAAAAACAAAGCAGGGAGATAGAACAGGGGAGAGTACAGATTTTTAAATTACAATATTGTAAAAAGACTTATTATTTTTTATTTTTTAAAAGACTTTATTTACTTGAGAGAGAGGGAACACAAGCAGGGAGAGTGGGAGAGGGAGAAGCAGGCTTCCCGCGGAGCAGGGAGCCCGATGCGGGGCTCGATCCCAGGACCCCGGGATCATGACCTGAGCCGAAGGCAGACGCTTCACCTACTGAGCCACCCAGGCGCCCGTGTGTCCCTTTCTGATGGAAGAACTGAAGTCTCCAACTATAATAGTGGATTCATCTATATCTGTTGTTCTGAACCTTGATTTTATTTTTCATAGAGTTTCATATTGCTGTATAAAAAGCTTCCTCATTCTTAGTCATGGCATGAGGTATCTCATCTTGTAGAAATATCATAATTTATTTAACCACTTTCCTATGGATACATTTAGACCACCTCAGACCATCTGCTATCATGAACAATGTTGCACTAAAAAACCTTGTACGTTTACAATTTTATACACGATGAAGTCTCTCTGTAGGATACATTCTTGGAAGTGGAATTGTGCAGTCAAAAGGTAAATGCGTTTTTCCTTTGGAACAATTTGCTCTTCTCAGGATTTGTACCAATTTGCATTCCTCCAACAAGGAACAATTGCTCGTGTTCCCCACCAACACATTTTTATCAAAATGTTTTTTTTTTTTTATCTTTACCAGTGAGCTAGGTGAAAATGTCATGTGTGGCCAAAATAATTTACATCATACTCCATTTAGGATAATTCATATGGAGAACAATCATGTAAACATAATGAATGCCAGAGCGTTTTCCAAGGAAAGCTAGAGTTCATTTGATATTTTTGAACTCATAGCGGGGAAAAAACATGAATATAGTTGGGACGCCTGGTTCGCTCATTTGTGGAGTGTGTGACTCTTGGTCTTGGGGTTGTGAGTTTGAGCCCCACGTTGGGTGTAGAGATTACTTAAATATAATAAAATCTTGGGGTGTCTGAGTGGCTCAGTCGTTAAGTGTCTGCCTTCGGCTCAGGTCATGGTCCCAGGGTCCTGGGATCGAGTCCCACATCGGGCTCCCTGCTCAGCGGGGAGTCTGCTTCTCCCTCTCCCACTCCCCCTGCTTATGTTCCCTCTCTTTCTCTGTCTCAAATAAATAAAATCTTTAAACATAAAATAAAATCTTTGAAAAAAAAAAAGAATACAAGACACATGGGAGAACTTTCCAGGTGGCAATGTTGACTTGCTCCCCATCAGAGAATTCACGGGGGAGAAACGCCATTGGGATGCAATGAGTTTGAGAAAACCTTCTGAAGGGATTCCTACATGGCTGGACATCAGAGAATTCGACTGGGAGGAACCCATGTGAGTGCACTGAGTGTGGAAGTACCATCAGCCACATCCGCGAGTTCACCCTGGGAGAAACCCTATGAACGTAGAGTACGGGGCGGAGGGGTCTCACCATCCACAGGTGTCATGCTCGAAGGGAAGCCTTTGGGCTGTAACGACTGGGGGAAAGCCCTTTCTCAGAGCCCACACCTTTCTCCGCATCACTGAGCCTACTCAGGAGAGAAGCCCTATCATTACCAAGACCTTCCATCAGAGCCCGAGTCTTACTCAACATCGAGAAATGCATTCTGCAGACAAGCCTGTGGATGTCGTAGGTGTTGGAAGACCTTCAATTACACGTCACACCTTGTTCTGTCTCAGAGGATCCGTACGGGAGAGGATCTGCTTGAAACAATACGTGTGGGAATGTTCTCGGGCTTCAGTCAGGTTTTACAGCATCGAAGAAGAATCCCGTGAATGTCCTGGAGGTGAAAATGTCCTCAGCCAGACTTGCACCTGAGAATCTCCTTTGCAGAAAAAGGGAGGATAGAAACTCGAGCAATTCGAATGTATGGGTGTATTTATTCTGTGACACAAAGTTGCTCACTGATCCTTGTGGGCGCCTCCTTGGTTAGTACATTTCTTTCTTTTTTGGTAATGTATTTTCTTTTATTTATTTATGTATTTGTTGGAGAGAGAGAGAACACAAGCGGGGGAAAGGGCAGAGGGAGAGGGAGAGGCTGGTTTCCCGCTGAGCAGGGAGCCCAACGTGGGGCTCGATCCCAGGACCCCGAGATCATGACCTGAGCCGAAGGCAAACGCTTCACTGACTGAGCCCCCCAGGCGCCCCTGGTCCGTACATTTCTATGTGAATCATGGTCTCTGGACCAGAGATGAGGCAAAGGGCCTTGCTGTTTGTCGTTGGCTGGTTTGGAGGAAGCCATCTACCACGGTCTTAACTCTCAAAGTATCCCTTTTCCTGGAGGGAGACATCAGTCCTAAACACATAGGTGTCCTGTATTCTCCCAAACTCCTTATTGGCATACCAGGAAGTCTCGGTAAATCCAACTGGCACCCCATATAAGAAGAACCCCAGTTTTGTTTTTAAAGAACCGGGTTTATTTTTCTCGCACGTAAAAGGACAGAAGCAGAACAATTCAGGGTTTCCACGGTGCCCCCTGGGGAACCAGGCTGCAGCCCCAGCCTTCGGGGACCAGGTGGAGGTCCTGTCATCAAAACGGGCGTTCCAGGCCCGGGACGGGGGAAGGTAGCTGCATCCGGCTCTTGGCGAGACTTCCCACTAGCTCCAGGCCCAGGCTTAGCCCCCTGGCCGCAGCGGCTCGAGGCAGCCTGGAAATTGTACTTTCTACTGCCACAGCCATGGGGCCAGCGACACCTCTGGGATTCCAAGAGGGCAGGAGATGTCCTGAGAGTTCCCCCACACTGTTCTCGTTTCTGTCTGCCCCGCAGACCAGGTTTCGCTGCCGTATTTGCCAACGCAAGCGGCTTGTCTGGTTTGGGATGTTGGTTATGACATTTTTGTCTTATTCATTTATTATTTTACAAAGATTTTTACTTATTTGTTTATTTGACAGAGAGAGGGAACGCAAGCAGGGGGAAGGGACAGAGGCTGAGGGAGAAGCAGGCTCCCTGCTGAGCAGGGAGCCCGATGCGGGGCTCGATCCCAGGACCCTGAGATCATGACCCGAGCCGAGGGCAGACAGACGCTTCACTGACGGAGCCCTCCGGGCGCCCCTGGTTATGCCATTTTTAATAACAAGCAGCACATTTACATACCGCTATAACGTACAGTGTACATGTTTTAACGTGTCCCTTGATACAGAAATAATTAGGAAAAGCCTAGAGGGGGGTTTGGTCTGTGTATTGAACGTGACGGGTTCAGGGACATAAGGACCCACAGGGGCTGACGTAGGGCACACCCTTACGCAAACCAGGGTGACAAATGCTCTGAGACTCAACTTTTTCCTTCCGTCTCATCCCCTTTCCCGGCCACACTTGGGCTCTGGTTCACAGGTTCGTGGCGCCCCCTGACGCCCGCGGAGGACACTGTGTCTTCCTCCCGGTGCAGGGAGATCTCCTGCCCCAGCTGGAGTGCAGGGCTGTCTCTGAAGCCTGGGGTCCTCAACCCTGGAAAAGCTCCTTTCAAGTGTCAAAGCTTAGCTCTCCCCCTCCCCCAATTTAAATTTAATTGATCTCTTACAAAAAAAGGGGGAGGGCGCCTGGGTGGCTCAGTTGGTTAAGCATCTGCCTTTGGCTCAGGTCATGATCCCAGGGTCCTGGGATCGAGCCCCGCATCGGGCTCCCTGCTCGGCGGGAAGCCTGCTTCTCCCTCTCCCACTCCCCCTGCTTGTGTTCCCTCTCTCGCTGTGTGTCTCTCTGTCAAATAAATAAATAAAATCTTAAAAAAAAATAGAATTCCTGTAGTTATCTCAGTAACTCCGCCTGCCCCTCATTCTCTTTTATTTTCATTCTATTTACACAACGTCAGCACTCCAAATATTTATATTCCCTTTGCTTTATTTATTTATTTACTTATTTATTTATAAATCCCAGTATAATTAACATGTAATGTTGCCTTAGTTTCAGGTGTACAATGTAGTGATTTAACAATTCTGTACATTCCTCCGTGCTCATCAGGATATGTGGACTCTTCATCCCCCACCCACCTCCTTTCTGGAAGGTATCAGTGTGTTCTCTGTATTTAAGACTTTTTTTTTATCTCTTTTTTTCTTTGCTCATTTGTTTTGTTTCTTAAGTTCCACAGATGAGCAAAATCACACGGCTATTTGTCTCTGATTGACTTATCTCATTTAGCATGATACTCCTTAGCTCCATGAATGTTGTTGCAAATGGCAAGATTTCATTCTTTTTCATGGTCGAGTAATATTCCATTATCTATATACCGCCTCCTCTTTATCCATTCATCGGGGGATGAACACTTCTGCTTCCACAGTTTGGTTATGGTAATTACTTTTGCCGTAAACACAGGGGTTCATATACTTTTTCAAGTTACTCTTTTGTATTCTTTGGGTAAATACCCAGTAGTGGAATTATTGGATCATGGGGTAGTTCTATTTTTTTTTTTAAGATTTTATTTATTTATTTGACAGAGAGAGACACACAGAGAGAGGGAACACAAGCAGGGGTAGGGGGAGAGGGAGAAGCAGGCTTCCCGCCGAGCAGGAGCCCGACGCGGGGCTCGATCCCAGGACCCTGAGATCATGACCTGAGCCGAAGGCAGACGCTTAATGACCGAGCCACCCAGGCGCCCCAGGATAGTTCTATTTTTAATTTTTGGGGGAACCTCCATACTGTTTCCACAGTGGCTGCACCAGTTTGCATTCTCACCAACAGTGCACGAGGTTCCCCTTTCTCCACATCCTCACCAACACCTGCTGTTTCTTCTATTTTTGATTTTAGCCATTCTGACAGGTGGGAGGTAATATCTCATTGTGGTTTTGATTTGCATTTCCCTGATGGTGAAGTGATGTTAAGCATCTTTTCATGTGTCTGTTGGCCATCTGAATGTGTTCTTTGGAGAAATGTCTCTTCCTGTCTTCTGCCCATTTTTAATTGGATTATTTACTTTTTTGGCATTGAGTTGTATCAGTTCTTTATATATTTTGGATAGTAACCCCTTATTAATCTGTCCTTTGCAAATATCTTCTCCCATCCCTTTGTTTTGTTTTATGACTACTCTTGATACAGCATTGTTTTATATTGCTCGTCGCAACTTGTGTTATTGGATAAATACATTTTTGTGGGTTATTAGAACTTATCCAGTATTCATAACAATATTGCAAGTGTAATAAATGTACTTTAGGTCTCAATAACTAATTTATTTTTTTAAAGATTTTTTAAAATTTTCTTTTTTTTAAAGACTTTTATTTATTTAAGAGAGAGAGCACGGAATCATGACCTGAGCTGAAGGCAGATGCTTAACCGACTTAGTCACCCAGGCGCCCCTCAATAACTAATTAAAAAATGTAACTAGGAGCACCTCTGGATGGAGGTTTAAGGATGTCTGTCTACTCCTGTGTCTTGGCACATGTTTACTGAAATATCCATCATTAATTCTCTCAAGTGTGAATTTCAATAACCTCTCTGGCTGTGTGCTGTGGGTACTGAATTTGAATTGACAGGCTTTTCCCCCAGGGTTGAGGTGACTTTTAGATTTAGCGGTGCCTGGATGCGTCAGACTCACCTGGGGATTTGCAGTCTGAAAGCTGGAGAAGGAAATTGTGCGTCGTTCACACTAATGCCTGGTTAGCTGGTTAAACATGCTGGTGTCTTGTGTGAGTCTCATGTGAACTCGGGAGTTGTTCTGATTTGCTTCTGCACCTCCTGTGGTGATGTTGTGGATTGTGCTGTTATTTTTATTAAATCTGTGAGTATGTCACCGACAAGAGAGCCAAAGAGACATGACTACCCAATGTAACGTGGTGCCTGGATGGGATCCTGGGGTAAGAAAAGGACGTTAGTGAAGACCAGGGAGATCTGAATGAGTTATGGACATTAGTTAATAACAGTGCATGATTAGTTCAGTAATCGTAGCAAATGTATCAGACTTATGTCAGATGCTGATGGGGAAGTTGGGTGTGGGGATATGGGACTCTCTGTATTGCCTTTGTAACTTTTCTATAAATTCAAAACCGTTCTAAAATTAAAAGCTTACTTAGGAGCGCGTGGCTGGCTCATTTGGAAGAGCATGGGGCTCTTAATCTCGGGATCATGAATCTGAGCCTCACGTTGGGTGTAGAGATTACTTAAAATAAAATAAAATCTTGCTTAAAGTAAATAAATAAATAATTACAAAGATGGCAAAAATGTACTATAATTTTAAATGTTTTTATAATGTTTTCTTTTTTTAAGATTTTATTTATTTATTTGACAGAGAGGAGAGAGCACAAGCAGGGGGAGAGGCAGAGGGAGGGGGAGAAGCTGACTCCCCACTGAGCAGGGAGCCCGATGCAGGACTTGACCAACTGAGCCACCCAGGTGCCCCAATAAAATATTTTTTTAAAAAGTAAGGTGTAGGGGCGCCTGGGTGGCTCAGTCGTTAAGTGTCTGCCTTCGGCTCGGGTCATGATCCCAGGGTCCTGGGATTGAGCTCCACATTGGGCTCCCTGCTCGGCGGGGAGCCTGCTTCTCCTTCTGCCTCTGCCTGCCTCTCTGCCTACTTGTGCTTTCTATCTCTCTATCAAATAAATAAATAAAATCTTAAAAAACAAAATACGATGTAATAAAAAACGAATGATGTATGGTGACTAACATAACATAATAAAATAAAATTAAAAAAAATAAAAAGTAAGATGTAATCTCATGAAAAAGTTCCCATAACTACAGTGCCACTTGGTCCTATTAATTTAGGAGAGAATAGCCTATGAACTGGTAGAGACAATGCATACAGCGTTAAAGCAAAATACATTCATTGATTGTATGTTTATGAGCTGTGGTGATATCACCCCACTTTGTCTTTATTCCTATTAGGGCAATCGTTTTAAAGTATTGGCCGTCCTCAGAAACTCATTTCGTGCCTGGAGCTGACAGCTCTGAGTTTGGTGGTTTTCACATCAGGACTATCATGGGCAGGGATGGCGTGCCCGATGGTTCCTATTTTCAGGTAACGGAACTAGGAGGTTAAATACCCTCATTAAGGGTCCCAGAAATTGTAACTGAGTCAGGATGAGAATCCAGGTCCTGTGATGCTTAAACTTAGGTTCTTTGCACACCTGTGCCCCAGCAGGAGCGAGCCCTGGCTTCCTCTTTCCTGGCAGAATGCCACTTTCACTCAGGGGTCTACACCTGTCTGGAGCTGCCAAACTCCAGAAGAGCCACTGGAGGCTCCAGGGGGCTCCTCCATCGTTTAACCAATGATTCTCAACCTCAATCAGGAGAACTCAGAACACTTTCCCTTTTTTTTTTTAAGATTTTATTTATTTATTTGAGAGAGAGAGAGAATGAGAGATAGAAAGCACGAGAGGGAAGAGGGTCAGAGGGAGAAGCAGACTCCCTGCTGAGCAGGGAGCCCGACGTGGGACTCGATCCCAGGACTCCAGGATCATGACCTGAGCCGAAGGCAGTCGCCTAACCAACTGAGCCACCCAGGCGCCCAGAACACTTTCCCTTTTGAAGCCGATACCGGCTTTGGGCAAAACCCTCTGGGTCTTGAAAATATTCTCACGAGAGAACACAAGCTGCGCTGGGTTGAATGAGCCGGGACCGCCCAGAGTCAGGAAGGGCAGCGGATGGGCGTCAGAACGAGAAGGGGGCAATCAGAGAGGGCTTGGTGGGGGTGCTTTCTTTTGAGTCGGATGTTGAAGAAGGGTGGCCGGACAGGTAACCCAGACTCCAGCGTTGTGTAGGGGTTTATTTTGGTCGATGGGAGATGCTTTACACATGTCAGGGAAGGGAGGATTTTGTGAATGCCGGATTTGAAATGTCCTGTCTGGAGGTGGCTAATGGGCAAAAGAGGGGCAAAACAGGGCACGCCTCGGGGCCCCTGTAAGGGGTCGAGGCAGATCTCGTGTCCCGTGGGACTTTGGGGAGGGGGTCAGGTCGGAGTGAGAAGAGCCTGAGGAGGAGTCTGAAGGTGTGAGTGTTCATCCTGGCCTCGCTGCGTCTGACCTCATTACACTCGGACAAGTCCCCGAATCCTTTGGGCCCCCTCATCTGAGAAAGCCTTGTCTACACCTGCTGTAGGCAGCCTACGTAAGCTTCGGGACCCTCTTACCGTGGCCCGTCTAGGTGACGGGGCTTCGTAAACTGTGTGAGATATTCGTACGGATCAGATTTGTTGTTTTTGTTTTTGTTCTTTTGAACCGTGCCTCGAAGCCTGTGTTTTGCCCGCCGGGGTAAGATCTACCCGTCGTGATTTCTTATGTGGCATTAACATCGTGGTGCGGTCAAGGATCATGTGGATGACTCACTGCAGGGGAGGGAGGGCCAGGAACCCAGGATGAGTCTAGAGAGTCTGTGGGTGTCGGCAGCAAAATGAAGCCTCGGAAACAAAGGGACCCTTTTATTGGAGAGGGATTTCAGTGGGGGCAGGGACAGGGATAGTATTGTGGGCAGGCGTGTGGTGTCAGGGAGAACATGGTTTGGAGAGCGAGTGAACAGCGTGGGAGTTGGCAAACGGATTGCGTCAGCCTGAGGAGAAAGTTGGCATCACAGGGAAGGGGTGCTTTTTGGAGGAAGGAATAGTTCATCCAAGATTTAAAAAAAAAAAAAAACCAAAAAACATTGTAAGTAATCCCTACGCCCCACGTGGGGCTCGAACTCACGACTCCGAGATCAAGAGTCGCACTCCATTGACGGAGCCGGCCAGGCGCCCCCATCCAAGATTTCTTGATGGGCCGCGTCTTGGGCTGGGAAAATGGCACCATGAAAGCAGAATTAGGTGCATTCCGGCAGTTGCCTGGCTCTCCAGGCACATTGGGAGCGGACGTGGCCCTGCCACGGGGGTGGGTCCTGGGACTTAACTCTCCTCTCCTGTTGTTTTCTCAAAAAAGAGCCTCAGAGGTACCCAGGTAGGACCGCCTGGCGCTGGGATGGCCAACCACTTCTCCTCACACGCGAATTCAGACTAACAGCAGTGCCCAGAGCACTGTGATGAGGGGGCTCAGACGCAGAGCAGAGGCGGTGGGCAGGGGCGTGTGACGGCTCACTGGTGTCTCAGCCCTGGGGGTAAGTGTGCGTCTGACAACTGCAGAGCCCTGGGGGGGAGCTTTATATGCTGGCGCGCAGCTTCCTTCTGCTTTGCCTTCTGATCGTTTGCTCCCCTGTGCATCTCCCCACACCCCGTCCCGTGCCAGGCACCCCTCCCACCGCTTCCCGCCCACCTTCCTGAAGCCCAGCACGGGCCCCTCTACCCTCTACTGGTCTCCACCCGGCCCCAAGCACGGAGGCTGAATCTTCCCGACGCTACTGCTTTTTACCCCACGTCAAAGGGGCCGTGCTTTCACCCGAGAGAGGTGTGGCCCTCACAGGATCCCCGAGCACCTCTCAGGCACAGAGCACTTGCCTGAGAAGGATCCACTATCCCGAGCACGGTGAAGAAGTGACTCTGCTGGGTCAGGCTCGGGATTGGCTGCTTGGGGCTCCTTGGGGATAAGGGCTGGGTCTATTGCTTGCCTCTTCCTAGCTGGAGGTGGGAAGGGAGCACGGAAGACTCAGTGAATGGAGGTGAGACCTGAGTGTTTTAGCTCAGCCGGTTTCTACTGAACATGGGCTGGGCATGGCCAGCGTCTCTTGGGGACGTGTAATGCAGTCCGGGCTCTCAAGGAACACCGTCTATACTGGGGAAAGGCATGTTCCTAGGAAGCAGTGGAACTGTTTGTGCCAAGATGCATCTGTGCTGTGCTGGGTGAGACTTTGGGTGTCCCCGATATACCGTGAGGTTGGCCTGGTTGAAAGAAGGGTAGGAAGGCAGGCTTGGGGAGGGAGGTGACAGGTCACATAAGCGACAAGGATGTAGGGAGGTGGGAAGTAGAAAGGTTTCCAGGGAGAGAAGGTCACCCAAGCCAGTGTCTTGTGTTAGAGCTTGTCCTGGCTGGGCTTACATGTCTGTGGGGAAGGGGTTTTGAGGGACCCAAAGGTTTGCAAGGTAGGTGCTTGCGGTCATATATTTCTAGAACCCTAACAATGGCTCATGTTCCCAGCGCTGCTGAAGTGTGAGCAGACGCCCAGTGCTGTTACTAATTGCTGATAGCTTGGAATGCGGTCTGCAGACAACTAAAAGTGATCCGCACTAGGTCCAAAACAGAGTAGTAAGCTTAATTTGAGATGATGTGATTTTAAAGTATAAGAAAGGGATGTGGCCGGTGCTGGGAGCTCTCCTCACATTCTCCACGGATAGGAGGGGACACGGGTGAACACGACCGGCGTGTCTTTTATTTTCCGTGTATCTGTCCCTGAGTGAATTCAAGAGGGTGGCCAAGGCTCCTACCTGCCATTTTTTTCCAGAGGAGCGAAACTGCTCCCCTTCATCTATAAAAAAAAAAAAAAACTCAGTGCAAGTCCTAAGCCTGCTGGGAGACCATGAAACGCCAGCCCTACCCAGCCATATACATCCTCATACACACTAGAAATGGGGATGGTATTTGCCGATCATTTGCCTTGGTCTCCTTCCCTCAGTGAATTTCCATTGCTCTAGATGGCCCCCGAATTGGCTAGTATAATAAAGCAGATGGTGGGCTGCGGCCAAGCCAGGAAGATGCAACTTACCCTTTTCTCGGTCCAACCCACGTGCGAGGGCTGATTGAAGGAAGTGCAGCTGACATCTGGGCCAGTGACGGGGAAACGTTAGTGGGCATCAGACCCCCTGAAGAGCCTGTTAAAGCAGATTGCTAAACCCTAGCCCCAGAGTTTCTGATGCAGAAGATGTGTGAATGGGGCGCGAGGATTTGCATTTCTAAAAAGTTCCCAGGAGATGCGGATGCTGCCAATTCGGACCACACTTTGAGTCACTGACCTGGGTTGCTGGTTTTCAACTTTGTCGGCTGCATGTTTGAATCACTTGGAAAGCTAAACATCACCATAAAGCGTGTGTGTGTGTGCGTGCGCGTGCGCGCACATACACACACACAAAACGCCCAGACCCTGTCTCAGATTAGTTTCAACAGAATCTGTGTGGGTAGCACCAGACATCAGTAGTTTGAAAATCCACCCCCCCAATTCTAATGTGCAGCCATGGTTGAGAATCACTCATCTGGGTTTTTTTTTTTTTTTTTTTTTAAGATTTTACTTATTTATTTGGCAGAGAGAGTATGAGCAGGGGGAGCTGCAGAGGGAGAAGCAGGCTCCCCGCTGAGCACCCTGGGATCATGACCCAAGCCGAAGGCAGACACTTAACCAACAGAGCCACCCAGGTGCCCCACTCATCTGGGTTCTGGAGGCAGATGCCCATTAATGCAGGCGGCCTGGATGGAAGTCAGCGGAGCCAAATGTCTCCCAACCTTTGGTTCTGAGGCAGGGTACCTTCGTCGTGTGGGCGTCTTTCCTTGGGAGGACTGCTGCCCGCAGTGGCTGTAACGGTGGCTCATGGGTTGAGCAGGAAGAAGGTCGCAGAAGCCGTCGTGGGAAATGGTAGAGCCGACTAGGAAGCAGAACCTGATTTCTGGGCAGCACTGAAAGGCCTCTGGGAAGGAGAAACGACACAGAGATCTTGGGGCTCTTCTCGAAAAGTATTTTTCCCACTAGCTGTTAGCAGCTAGGCGAGGAAGACCGACCTTCCGGCCGATCCAGGGGTCCCGCACTTCTCGGGCACTGCAGATGGGAGGGCAAATGGGTTACGGGTATTGGTGGGTGGCAGAAGCGCGGGACCCTAGAGTCTTGGGCCTAATTCCAAGGAGCAACTCAAGAGAAAGCTCTCCTTTCTGCCAGGGTGTGTACTGGATACAAACGCAGTGGCCTCCTCTGAGAGTGGTCGCTCGCCCCCGACTGCCCAGGATGGCGGGGAGGCAAACCCCGGAGCCGGCCCGCAGCTGGGCAGACAGCTGGGCAGACAGCTGGCCCCGGCTGGGCCGATCCTCCTACCGCCACGAATACACGGACGCAGAGCACCAGACCCGAACCGGGCCAATCACAGCCCCTCCCCGAGAACCGGTATCTGGGGGGAGTGCGGCAGGCCGGGGCTACGCTGGGCGGGAGGGAGCCCCTCTGCTGGGGACGTGACCTGGGGACTGAGACCCGAATACCGAGAGGGCCAAAGCACGGGCACCGGCGCTAACAGGCAGAGGGCCCGGGGCCGCGGCGAGCCGGGCCGCGCTCGCGCAGGAGATCACACGGCCGCCGGAGGCACCCCGGGGCGCTCCCGCGAGCAAGCCCCCCGCCGGACCCCCGAGCCGACTCCCCGCACGCCCCGCTCCCAGGATGCAGGCGTCCGCGCCCGCCAGGCCGAGGCGCTCGGGGAAGGGGGCTGACAGGCTGTGGGCCGCGGGGAGGGGGCGCCGAGGGCGCGGGGGGCGCCGCCCGCTCGGGCGCAGGTGGACGCGCGGGCAGCGACAGCGGCGCGCAGAGCGGCCCACCCCGCGGCGGAAGTGCGTTCCCGGGGCCGTTCTAGGCCGGCCGGAGGACCCGGCTCGTCGGTGATTCCGCGGGGGGG
>NW_027397105.1:1516168-1579032 GCF_003265705.2 Callorhinus ursinus | reverse complement strand
CCCGGCGCGGCGCGGCGCGGCGGGGCGGGGGCCGGGCTCCGAGGCTGCTGCGGCCCGCGGGCCGAGCGCGCGCACCGAGCCGGCCGTGTGACCTTGGACTTCTGCGCCCCCCCCACCCCGCCTCCATCTCCCCACCTGCCCCGGGAGGGGCGTCCCCGCGCGGGGCGCGCTCCTGGCCTCCCGACACCCCAGCCCCGAGCGGGCGGCGGGGACGCGAGGGCGGGTGGTGTCACCGCCCCAGCGCGGCTCGGCGCCCCGGACACTGGCTGCTGGGGGGGTTGGGTTACGGACGGGAGCCCGCCCTGAGCGCGGAGGTCGTGGAGCCGTCCTGGCGGGGGCAGCGGCGGGGAGGACCGGGGCGAGCCGGGAGACGGCGCCTGAAACGACCAGTCCTGCCGGTTTGCATCGCGGCGTGCCGGGCACCGGCTCCTCGGGTCCGAAAACCAATGAAATATCCGGTTAGTCCTCAAGGGTGCCGCGGACTCGTGGTGTAGAGAACGCATTTGGACAGACTGACGTAAGCGGTGTTTATCCGGGGCCCGGAATGCGCCAGGCCCCGGGGTGGGGGGCGTACCGGGGTGCACGGACGGTACCCTGGAGTGCCTGCCGGGAGGTGAAGGGGCCTCGGGGGCAGGGAAGAAAGAGGAGGGGGCTGTGTGTGCCTGAGCCCAGTCCGGGGGATGTTTGGGAAGCGCACAGACTGGGCGGTGGTAGTCTAGGAAATGGGGATAACCTGTTCCAAAGGCCAAGACGCTGGAAGGAGTAGCCAGTGTTTGGACTGCAGGACCCTCCCTGGGCATGACTGCAGCTTCCAGCGCTCAGGGGAGAGCGTGGGCCAGGAAATGGGCACAGGGGACGGGCCAGGAGGGCACCGTGAGCCGCCTTGAGAAGTTTGTATTCTGTAGGCGTTGTGGGGACCGTTAACAGGAAGCGGCATGATGACAATTCGGGGACAGAAGCAGAGGGGAGTGAAGTGCAGTTCGGAGCACCAGCCGAGGGCCTCCTCTCTGCCTGTGAGCGCACACCCTGGGGAGGAGGAGATCCTCGTACTTGTACAGGATGCTGCACATTTGGTAGGATCTGGCCTTTCACAAGTTACGGGAAAGGATATCCGTTAAGATGCTTTTGTGTCTGGAAGTAACATAATGCAGCTCAAGCTGGCTTTCTCCTGCAGAGCCTGCAAGGCCCCTGCCCACTTCTTTGCTCAAATGCTCTGTAAAATGATTTGAGAAGCTTTGTATCCCCATAGCTACGCGTAAGTCGACTTCCAGAATGTTTCACCATAAATTTGAAGAGTTGCAGAGGATATTTTGAGTGTATTGTGAATTTTGGCATTTCAGAATGAAACCTTGGGGCCACGTTCCGGGATCCCTGCCCCGAGACTCCATGTGCTCACCACATTCCCCGCCCTCTCTAACCTCCATCTGGTCGTGCCCCACGCCTCCCTCCCGTCCCCACTCCATTTGTCTGCGGTTCTGCCATCCCATCTCCACTGCGCCCTGGCTGACATCCTCAAGTCCCTCACTCCTTCATTCTTCCGCCGCCAGACCCAGGCTGTGAGGAGTGGAGTGTTTCCCCATGAGCCTGAGGCCTGACATGTGCCTGCGCCGCTGGGAAAGTTAGCCCAATGGATGTCAGCTCTGGCTGGCACGTGAGGGGCTTCCAGAGAGGAATACAGCAATATTATTCCACAAAAATGACATTCCTGTCGTGTCACTGGCAGAAGGCAAGTGGAAGGAAGGCCAGGGGAGGTCACGTTTCGTTGGGGGAGACTTTTTGGATTTGAATTTTGAACCGGATCTTGAAGCTGGGGGCAGATACGCTGGCCCCGTTGTGCCATGGACGAGTGCGCTTCCGTGCGGTTCTGTGAATTCCTACTTGGTGAGGCGCCGACGGTAGGCAAGCTGTAGGAGCGATGTGGGGTGCGAAGGGGACCGGAGAGGGGGTACACGGGGCGAAAAGTAGCAGCTGTGGGACTGGTGCGTGGGCGAATGTTATAGCGAGACGTTTATTTAAGGCTGCACTTCCCAGCTCCGACGGCACCACAAACGAAGAGCGTAGCTGATCCCCCGCTGTGGATCCTTACTTATCTGTAATTTGCGAAAATTTCAATAAAAAGGAGAAATCCAGCTTTTGGGGGCCTGCCCTTATTCCGTGGGACGGTCAGAGCCCAGGTTGTAGGGGCGAGTTGAAGATTGCAGGGTTTTTTAGGGGAGCAGCAGAGATTCTGCGACTCAGGGATCCTGTGAGGAGATCACGCTCCTTCCAGGTGTCCGGGGGTGGGCAGTGCTGGCGACCTCGGTCCGTGGAGGTCAGCCGACATCACCACTCTCGCCTGCGCACGCGCCCCAGGCTCTCCTGCCCGTGAGTGTCTTCGTTTCCTCACTGATTCTGTCTCTCCTTCTCTCCAAACCTGTCTCTCCTCCTGCGCCGGTGCCATGCCTTCTAATACGAACATGTCGCGGGCGCTCCCGTCAGGGAAGATCCGTGGACCTTTCGTCCAGACTCTTTGGAAGCAGCAGATGTGTTCATCTGTCTGCCGCCACCTGGCTCCACTTCGTTCCACTTCTCACAGGCCCCCTGTGACCCCTGACTGTCCCCGTAGGCATTTTCCAGGGGCCCTGGGTCGTTCTGGGTGCCGTGGCCCCAGTGACTCGGTCGCTGACCATCCCTTCTCTTGTCGGCAGGCTTCCCTTCCTCCTCCCACCCCTCTGTCATTAGGGTCCAGGCAGGAGGCTGCTCGCTCAAATTAGGGTAATTGAGGGAGGTTTCCTTGCAAAGAGGCTAATTACCGATGACCCAGGTGTGGGCTTGGTGTTGAGGAGCCCGGGCCTGAGGAGACCCGAGGCGTGAGACCATCGGGTCGGACAGACTCCCCAAGAGGAGTAACGGCCTTCAGTGGAGGGACACCGCCAGCCCAAGGCAGCCTCCCAGGAAGGAATCAAGGGAGCAAATACCCCGACCTGACTCCCCCCTCCTCCTGGTCCCCCGCTGGGGCTCCCCACGGCCGGAGCCGGAGGCCGGGGGGCCTGTGGGTGTCTGCCGCGGAGCGTAGCCTCCCGGGGTGGAGAGCGGGGCGGAGAAAGGCAGGAAAATCTGGAGGGAAGGCTGCAAGGTAGCGGCAGAGCTTACACGTTGGCCTTGGCTTTCTGGGTGTCTGGCCCCGTGTTCGGCAGCTCTCCCACGGCCCTCCTACCACCTGCGCTGTGTCCTGTGCAGGCTGTGTCTCTGGTCCTGGCTGGTATAAGCTTCAGACTGGGACATTTTAGCTGATTCCTTGATACTCTGGATGGATGCCTGGAAACTTGCTTGTACAAAACAGAGTTGACGGGTCCTCTCGCATCCTGAACGAGCTGCTGCTCCCGTACCCCCGGCCTCTGGCCCTCCTGCTCATCTGATTGCATACGGGGAGATCCGTGCGCCATCTGTGACCCCGCCCTCCTGCTCTCCCCGAGTCCAGTCCCGGCAGCTCTAGCCAAGGCTCACAGAGTTTGACCCCTGAACTCTTTCTGCAGCTGTCGCCTCTTCATTCCGACTACTGTCGTTGCCCTGGTCAGAGCTCATGCCCCTTGCCCTGGTGCGTCTCGGCCTGCAAAGTGGCCGCAGAAACGCTCATCTGGCCATGCACTGTGGCAGTCTTTAGCTTAGAAACCATAAAGGCCCATCGCTGCCTATTGCCGCCCTGAGAGTCACCTGACAACAACGATCACTTCTACCAGCTGAGGATCGTATTCCTCAGATTGGCTGCAGTGCCCTGGACGGAGGCCAGGCTCCTTCTCCTAGCATTGGCCCTGCTTCTGTGACAGGGGTAGCTAAATCCCCAGGGCCACCGTGCCAGTTAGGAATAAGTTTGGCTTCCTAAAAACAAGACAAAAAAACCACAATGGCTTAAGCAAGGCAAGGCAAAGGCGTATTTCTCTCTTAGATGAAAAAGTCCAGGGGCGCCTGGGTGGCCCAGGGCGGCCTGGGTTGAGCGTCTGCCTTCGGCTCAGGTCATGGTCTCAGGGTCCTGGGATCGAGTCCCGCATCGGGCTCCCTGCTCAGCGGGGAGTCTGCCTCTCCCTCTGCCCGCCCCCCCCGTGCCCCCCCCCACTGTTCGTGTCTCTTTCTCAAATAAATAAATAAAATCTTAAAAAAAAAGTCCAGAGGCAGGCCTTCCAGGGCTGGGATGGCAGCTCCATGGAGTCGCCAGGGCCCCAGGTTCCTTCCAGCTCTGGTCCCATCCTAGGGTCTGCAGGGGACACTGCTGTGCTCACGGTCCAAGCTGGCACCCGCCGGCCACCCGTCGCCCCAGGCCGAGCGTGGAAAAGAGTGAAGGCATTCCCTCGCCCCTCAGGAGACTTCCCCGACATCCCATCCACTTCCGTCTGCATTTTTCTGTCTCACCGGCCAGAGTTTGGTCATGTGGCCAAACCCAGCCACAAAGAATGCTGAGGAATGTACTTCTTTAGCCAGGTTCCTTGCTACACTAAATAAATTCATTATTCTGTTGCTGATGAGGTGTGGAAGAACGGATATAGGGTAACAACTGAAACTTCTGCCACAGCCTTTTAGAAGTTTAAAAGAGTAGAGGCTTTAAGATCTAAGAAAAGTATTAAGAAAATTCTATAAAGAGGCCGTTTATAAAATCAGTCTGTAAAAGTAGTTAACATAGCTACATATAAAAAGAATAACTGCTTAGAAAATAGCTCACTGAGAGGAAAGACATACAGAGATGTGACAGATATAGCAGCATCAGGATACGTTTGGACATTTTACAAAATGATGAACTTATTTGGAGAAATATGGAGACAGGAAGTATTTGGAAAAGACGGAGCAAGAACTTCCTCTCACGTTGTAAAGGTCTGAGGAAACAGCTGCGGTGGGCCGAAGCTGTGGTCCCAGGGCAGGAACAGGGCAGCGGAACTGAAGGGAGTCTAGAGACCGAGCCCGACTCAGAGCATCAGGCTGTGGTGCGGGCGGCGTTTGCGTCTGTGGGGGAGGGAAGCGCAGGCGCGGGTACGGCTCGCCGGCCATCTGGAGGAAATGAAGCTAGAACAACTTCGTCCAGATGGAAGGGAGCCAAGAGGACTGACTTCTCTTGTGGGTCTGGTTCTGGCCCAGCCGTGGGACCCTCTGGACGGTCAGCGGGTACGGCCCCGACCTGTATCCCGGTGAGCGCCACGGGGCTGCACCGGGGAGGGTCCCTCTCTCTCGTGATCGGCGTGCTGTCTTTGCTGCTTCTCCCAGCCTTTCCGTGGTGGACCCTCTGTTCCCACTTTCCTTGCCAAGCCCAGGTCCCCCGCCAGCTCACCGCTAGAGTTACGGAGCTTTCGTGAGCGTCTCTCTCCTGAAATCTCTCCCTCTGATGATTCGTGTCGCGCTTCTCAGTCGGGGGCCGCTGTCTGTCTGGCGTGCCCACCGTCCCCCCAGGCCCCTTTCTTGAGCAGCGTCCCGTCCTCTCACCAGACCCCAGGGCTGCTCTGGGGCGCGGTCGGACTGCTGCAGCCGCCCTAGCTTTCGCGTCGGTCACGTGTGCTGTAGCCACTTCACGCGCCTGCCCTCTCTCATTTCAGATTGTGAAATGGGGACTGAGCACGTGGAGGTAATCCCCAAGGAAGAAGTTTCTGAAGACCCTGAGCCACGTGTGGCAGCGTCAGAGAAACTTCCCAAGGTGGTTTGCCAGGGCCGGGAGTTTGGAGGCGCCCGGGCAGAAGACGCGGTGGAGAGGCACTTGAGAGCGTCCTTGGACGAGAGCGCGGAGCAGGTGTCTCCTCGGGGGAGAGGCCTGGTGTCGGGGCTGACCGCCTGTAAGAGGTCACCGTCGGGCGAGAAGTCCGGGGACAGCGACGAGAGCGAGTGCGTCTGCAGCCCTGGCCCGCTCCCGCCCCCGTCTCAGGCTGAGCCCGCAGCCACGGCCGTCCGCGCCTGCGCCGCCTCCCGCCACAGCCCCGCCTCCCGCCACAGCCCCGCCTCCCGCCACAGCCCCGCGGAGAACTCAGGGTCTCACAAGGCCCGGAGGAGTCCTGTGGGAGAAAAGCCTCATGCGTGCAAAGAGTGCGGGAAGGCCTTTAATCAGAACTCGCACCTCATCCAGCATCTGCGGGTCCACAGCGGAGAGAAGCCCTTCGAGTGCAAAGAGTGCGGGAAGACGTTCGGGACCAACTCCAGCCTGCGGAGACATCTGAGGATCCACGCCGGGGAGAAGCCCTTCGCCTGCAGTGAGTGTGGCAAGGCCTTCATCCAGAGCTCACACCTTATCCACCATCACAGGATCCACACCGGGGAGCGGCCGTACAAGTGTGAGGAGTGTGGCAAGGCCTTCAGCCAGAATTCGGCGCTCATTCTGCACCAGAGGATCCACACCGGCGAGAAGCCGTACGAGTGCAACGAGTGCGGGAGGAGCTTCCGGGTCAGCTCGCAGCTCATCCAGCACCAGCGCATCCACACGGAGGAGCGCTACCACGGGTGCAGCGAGTGCGGCAAAGCCTTCAAGCACAGCTCGGGCCTCATCCGGCACCAGAAGATCCACACCGGCGAGAAGCCCTACCTGTGCAGCGAGTGCGGGAGGGGCTTCGGCCAGAGCTCGGAGCTGATCCGCCACCAGAGGACGCACACGGGGGACAAGCCGTACGAGTGCGCTGAGTGCGGGAAGACGTTCGGCCAGAACTCGGAGGTCATCAGGCACACCCGGATCCACACCGGCGAGAAGCCCTACGCGTGCAAGGAGTGCGGGAAGGCCTTCCGGGGCAACTCGGAGCTCCTGAGGCATGAGCGGATCCACACCGGCGAGAGGCCCTACGAGTGCTTTGAGTGCGGGAAGGCCTTCAGGCGGGCCTCCCACCTCACGGTCCACCAGAGGGTTCACACGGGGGACAAGCCTCACCAGTGCAGCGAGTGTGCGAGAACCTTCTGGGGCAGCTCAGAGCTGCTGCTCCACCAGAAGACGCACGTCGGGGAGAAGCCGTACGAGTGCACCGAGTGCGGGAAAGCCTTCGGCCAGCATTCCCAGCTTGTTCTCCACCAGAGGACGCACACGGGCGAGAGGCCCTATGAGTGCCAGGAGTGCCGGAAGACCTTTAGCAGGAGCTCCCACCTGCTCCGACACCAGAGCGCCCACTGCGCGCAGTGATGGCCCTGGACGTGCCCCGGCCCGGCCTGCTGCGCCCAGGCCTGCGGACCCCACGAGGGGGCACACGTCCTCCCGCCGACTTCCAACGCAGCGGCCGAAAACGAGGGGACGCTCTTGTGAACAGTTCACGGAGGAGTTTCAGGATCCCGAGTTAAATCGGAGAAGCTGTTGGAGGCCTTCATGTTCCCTCTGTCCCCTTTCGCACTTCGTCCGCCCTCCCCGAGTGGATCCCATCACTTCCGGGGTCTGCACCGGCCACGTAGCCCGGCTCGTTACTTCTCGGGAACCGTGGAGACCCGCCACCTCCCAAGGGTGACAGCGCTGACTCTTGGAAGGTTAGGAAGCCGTGGCGGAGGACACACTCCGTCTTCCCGGCCACGGAGTCGCACCGGGACCCTGATCGAGCTTCTCCTAGCTTCGACGTCTTGCAGACGTGATACCAAGGTTCCTTAGACAATTGCTGAAGCCGGGAAGCTTGGGGACCCCCTCCCGTGAGGCCTCCTCGTCCCCCCGCAGAGGGTGCAGGACGGAGGAGACAACAGGCCGCTTCCACGATGGCAAGCGAGGCCCTGAGCGTCCCGAGGGGCTGGTGGGTCAGGTGGGGGTGGGGTGGGTGCACAGAGCAGCCCATGGGCAGCTGTGCCCCGCGGGGGGCTGTGCGGATGGACGGATGGACGTCCTGCTGGGTCGTGTGTCAGCAGGTAGCAGAGGGACTGTGCAGCCTCACCGTCAGCAGGCACCTGGGCCCTCGCTGGGCCTCGCCCCACACCCCGGAGCCCTCCGCCGTGGCACCTGCTCTCGCTCGCCCACGG
The DNA here is from genome assembly GCF_003265705.2 of Callorhinus ursinus. Classification (NCBI taxonomy): domain Eukaryota; kingdom Metazoa; phylum Chordata; class Mammalia; order Carnivora; family Otariidae; genus Callorhinus; species Callorhinus ursinus. The sequence continues at coordinate 1,571,109 of NW_027397105.1, read as the reverse complement.
CCCAGCAGCCCCCTCGCCTCCTGCCCACGAACGCTCTGTGTTCTCCTCGGGCGTCCACGCGTCCAAATGTGTGGGGCACCGGGAGGCGGCTGGCCCCAGCAGGCTGGCGCTGCTCCTCGCGCTCGGCCCCTGACGGCGCTCACCCTGAGAGGAGGGGCATGAACTCCGTGAGCTCCAGGGTCCGACCAGCCCTGCGGTTGTGGACTTCTTAGATCTAACATGACACATCCTCGGTGCTCTGTTGTTTAATCTCTTCTTTGTGACGTGATTACTAACCCCTAGTGTTTCCCGAGTTTTCGCTGTGCCGGGCCCAGCGCCAGACACTCTCTGTGCTTATTTTCACAGCGTCTCTGATGTGGGTCTCCTATAAGCGGCTGGAGTGGGTACCACGTGGGTACCATAAAATCCACCTGTTTCCCGTGTTCATTGAATGATCTTTAATTCACACCGTTGAGCATCGGCCGATGGGGTGGATGTGGGTGCCCCTGCGCCGATGTCGACGACCAGGAGCCGGGGGGACGTTAGGGGGCTTGTCCGAGCTCCTGGGCCCCGTGCTGTGCTGTGGACGGGCAGGCTCGCGGCCTCTGTGTGTGAAACCCTGTGCACGTTGGTGTCTTTACTACGTGGATTTGAATGTCATAGATTTAAATCATGTCCTTGGAAACAACCACTCACAGCCAAAACCCATTAAGTGGGTTTACTCTGAGCCCCAGTGTGCTCCCCCAGCTCAGACCCTTCGCTTGAGAAAAGGGCCGTATGAGTGAACAGCACGCCGCACAGCCCCCCATCCTCCGTCCCTCCTCTGGTGTCTGGCGGTCCGGCCCCAAGCGGGAGGGATTCTCCGACTTCCCTCGTCCTTATGGGGATGACAGGTGCAGCGTGCTCTCTTACTTGCTGCTCAGGTTCAAGCCGAAAAATGCTCCCCAACCGTGTCTCTGTCCTGTGAAGCCTGGATGGCACCCGTCCCTCCAACTCCTGGTCCTGTGTTCACGTGTTTGATGTCCACACTCACCCCTGGTCCCGACAGAGAACTCAGCCCCTGCTTAAGCTCACGCCCAAGAGCCCGCTCCCACGTGCGCCCAGGTGCCGGGTCCAGGGGAGAAGGGCATGCACGCTGTACGTCCTCAGACGTCCTTTGTTGGCCAAACCACGGCTGGTTTTGCTCTCTCCCCGCGCCCCCCACCTCAGGTTCAGCCACCTCAGCAATGCCCGGTCCCTCCCCACCGGCCCCACCAGGGCTGTGGCCGCTGCTCGGAAGGAGAAGAGGCCCTCCATCAGCAGCCCACTCCCTGGAACATGGGAAGGCAACAGTGACCCACTTTCGTTGTTGTACTTGAGCGTATGCGTAAAGAGGGGAGGTCTCCTCTCATCCCAAGAAGAGTCCGTGTTTCCCAGGAGGAATTCTGGTGAACGCGTCTCTCCACCTTGATGCACACGCTATGCGCACAGCCCGTAACTTCGCTCCCTGCCCTTGTCCGCCTCGCACCCACTTATCTCAGGGAGACTGGGACCTTCCCCTTCTGCCGGCCTCCCCTCCTCTCCGCCGACTTGGGACTCGAAATCTGCCCTGTTACTGTGAGTGATAATCGTACGTTCATGCAGGTAGGAGTCCCATCGAGGAAGTAAAACACGAATTTTCTTAGTGTTGGAGCTTTGAAAACCAGGCTTCACAATCTCAAAGACCTCCCCAAATGCCCAGAAATAACTTTTGAGAATTTTTAGCTCCATTGGTACACATTCTCATCTTTTCCGTTTTAATGGTGTCCTGACACGTTTGGTAAATTGTGTGTCCTTACAATTTTACTCACTTGACGCCTTCCTGATGTTTATTATCCCCAAATACGTTGTTCCACTGTGTCTTCGTGTGACCTCCTAGGCCAGTGTCGTCCCCGTCCCTGAGGGGCACCCCCCCCCCAGGGCCACAGCGATCCTTTATCGTTCACAATGGGGCCCATGTTACCGATTTCGTTCATCGATCATAAGTGATCTATATACACATCCACGTTTTTCATGATTAACAAGGTAATATTCTGGATCATCTGGATGGTCCAACTTTTTTTTAAAAAATCCCCTTACTACTGAGATTTCGGGGCTAGTGTTTGAGTTGTTACTACCGTCAGACTCATTATGTGTTCTTCTAGGTGACTCCTGATCTAAGGCAGGGCCCTAAGCTTGCGAGGTCAGGGATCCTTGAGACTCAGGAAGGCTCTGCCTAGAAGAATGTGCACAGGACCTCAGGGGACTCACGGGCCACCTGAAACCCATCCTTGGACCCCTCTGTAGTCCTTTACCTTGCCCCCGAAAGCCAACTTTGACCTTTGAAAAACATTAACCCAGAAAGCCGCCATCACTACTCCCTCATCCGGGGGCCTCAGCTTTGGGGATGAAACTGTCCAAACGACCTGCCTCGGGGTGTCCCTGACAGTGGAGGGAGCCCGAGCCTCTGGTGATGACCCCAGGGAGGAGCCCCAGTCACCCAGCACTTGCTGACTGCCCGCGAATGTGTTAGCACCTGTGCACCGACCCCGGGGGGCCCCCAGAACAGAGGGGGTGGGTCTAAGCACTAGGAGACTGCTGGGGCCTTGAGCAATCCAGTTGCGGGCAGCACCCCCAAAAGGTGCCTGGAGCTCTGAGAGGGGAGGAGGGCTGGGGGCGGCCGGTGGGCAGGTGAAGCCTGTCCATGGACCTCGGGCCCCTCCCGCATCCTCGTCTCCAGCCTCCTCTGTGGTGTGGACAGAATGCTCATGTGTCCTTGTTTGTAACACGCTTTGCAGGCAGTGTGGACCAGACTCACCCCTGGCACCCGCCACGTCTCCAGAGCCACCTTCTGCGCCTGGCCACCACCTTGCCTCGGACCATGAGGTAGGAGCCCCACCGAGTGAGGCCCCGGCCCGTGGGGGTCCCGGGGAGCAGTGGGGTCGGGGTGCCGGGCATGCAGCCAACTCATGTCCTGAGGCTCGGGTGTCCGTTTTCCGCATCCTGGGGTGGACTTCATCCAGCAGCCCCACAGATGCTCCCGACTGCCATCCAGGCCCCTTCACACAGTATTTAATAACAAACTTCGATTTCGTCTCGCTTGCGGTGGGAACGGATAGACTCAGGTGGGGAAGGCAGGGCTGGCTTTAGGAAGAAGGCCCTGTGGTCCGAGGCTGTGGGCGGGAGGGCCGGTGTGGACGTGTGAGGGCTGGCATTGGGATTGACCGTTTGAGGCCTTCTGCATAGGGGGAGGTTGGTTATGCGTCAGATGGGTAAGGTCTGGGCCGGCTCCTGGGCAGACGACCCCAGAGATCACCAGGAAGGGAGCAGAGTGTGTCTATACCCTTGATCTGCTGGCTTTGTGGGGCGCTCTTTAAACTGGACTGCGGGGGGCACAGGAAGGGGGCCTATAATCCACATTCCGGTCCCAAGTCAGGGAGTGTCCGGGGAGTCCCCGGGCCGCAATGGATGTGAGGAAGACCTGGGAGGTCTTGAGTGGAGCTGGGAGGTGCTGTGCGTGGGAGACGGTCACACCGGCGGGAAACCCTAGACACTTCGCACCGGGGAGGCCCTTTGAATACCAGTGTGGAGGAACCTCTGGTCTCGACACCTTCCGCATCACGGAGCGTCCACCGTGCGGGGCCATCTGGGGCTGGACCGACGGCAGGACCCTCGTTCTGACCTAAAGCCTTTTCTCTGCTCCTCCCTGGGGTCAGTGGACCGCACACGCCCTCTGTGGCAGCTCTGGGTCTTGCTCTGGCGGACGGGCTGCAGAAGGGAATGTAGGGCATCAGGCCAGGGCTGCCACCCCGAAGTGAAGAAATGAGTGGTCCCCACAAACAAGAGACCATGAAGGGTGAACCCCAGGAGCTGAAGGGAGAGTCCTGGTACCTTGCTGCCCTTCGTCTCTCTGTGCAGACCCACTCTCCCCCCAAAGGATGCTGGTGGCGTGAGAGTTTTGTCCCCCGTGGCGTCCCTTCATGTGACGGGGTCAGGGAAGAGGCTTTGTGCGGCTGCGGCAGCTGATCCACGACGCCATTTCCGCGAGTACGAGCGGCCGCGGGTGCCCGGACACCTGCCGCTTTCAGCACCGGGACAAAGAACAGAGCAGGTCTCACCTGTGCCGTCCTCAGAGTCTCTCTTTCATCACGGCCTTTGCCGTTTTATCTCTTTCCTTCCCGTTTTTACACATCACTTCCGTCTTCCTGGACAGACTGCTGCTGCACGGCAGCCGGCGGCAGGTGCACTCCTCTGCTCAGGATGACCCTCAGCGCTAGCGCTGGGCAGCCTGTGCTTACCTAGTCTGTACTGCGAGATGAACCACGTATGTCCTCCGGACTCGGGACGGGCTCTCACCCCTGCTCCTTCCCTCTTGTTCGAGCCACGGTGGCTCCGGCGATGCTGGAAATGCAAATGAGTCGAGGGAGAAGGAGCCGTTTGTCCTCACGGTGGACCGACAGCCAGGGCGGCCAGTCTGGGCTGACCCCCAGCGCGCCCGCGGCCTCTTCGGAATTCAGTGTGGACGGGATTACCTCGGTCCGGCCTTGGGTTCCCGTGTCCTCGTCAGGAAGGCGGGGGCAGCGTCTGCAGATACAGAATATATTACCGTGCGCCTGAGAGCCCGTCACCTGGTACGGAGCAGGGGCCCTGTAAATGCAGTGTCGTTGTCTCCTTTACCCGTGGTCCTTCGATCTGCCCCAAGTTAGGGTGCCTTCTCACCAGCGCTCGAGCTCGAGGAGAGTGCCGGTCGTGCCTTCGCCTCCGCGCTGGCCGCTAACGCACATTACTGCATCTACGCCAGCGCGCCGAGCAGCCCTGTGAGCGGACGTGGGGTCCCGTTCCCACACCGGGTCTTTGTCAAGTCTCCCCAGTGGGTTTACCAGGAAGTTGCGAAGGCCGTACGTTCGGAGGTCACGGAAGGCTCTCCCCTCACACATTCCGCCGTGAGGGTGCGCAGTCTTCAGACTTCCCAGTAAGCTCGCACTTCCTCCCGCTTCTCAATTTTAGTCCTCGTTTCTAAGATGAAATTCCACAGCACAGCCGATTGTGGGTACTCACGACTGCTCTCAGCCAGTCTGATGTTGATAGTGTGTTGGTGTGTTTCTTCCATACAAACCCGGTGTTGGTCCACCCTCCTTCCATCCGCGGGTTGATACTTTCCATCAGATTTAGAAACCGTCAGCGCCGATGGCTTCAAGTATTTTTCTGCTTTCCTCTCTTTTCCCCTGGGACTCTAACCACACGTTATCCTCCAGTGATTGACGGTGTCCCACGGCTCACTGATGCTCTGTTCATCTTTTTTTTTTTTTTAGGTATTTTGGTAGTTTCTATCCCCATTTTTCATCTCAGACATTGTTAATTTTATTTCTAGAATTCAGTTTATGTCTTTTTTAAAAAAGATTTTATCTATTTTATTTGAGAGAGAGAACACGAGCCGGGGGGGGGGGTGTAGAGGGAGAGGAAGAAGCAGACTCCCCGCCGAGCAGGGAGCCCAGTGCGGGACTCGATCCCAGGACCCTGAGATCATGACTTGAGCCGAAGGCAGATGCTTAACAACTGAGCCCCCGCAGGCGCCCCTGCCTTGAAGTTTTGGCAGCATCCTAGTCATTGTAAATTTTATGTTGTTGGTTTTTTTTTTTTTTTTTAATTCCTTTCAATATTTTTGAGCTTTGAACTGGGATGCACGTAAGTACTTGGAAACAGTTTGGTTCTCCTGAGGCTCCATTTCCCACTTGGTTGGTGGGACTGAGCAGCCTTGAGGCCCAGGGTCAGTATGGCCCGTCCCTGCAGTAAGACCCTTGTGTGACTCTGCGGGGTGCGTGCCCACGGCAAGGGTTCTCCACTCCAGCCATTCCCAGACCTGTGTGAGCGCCAGGAACGCTGCCTGCGCCTCCCCCGGGTTCTGTCGCTGGCTCCAGGTGGGGGACGTGGCGGCAGCCCGTGTGTGTGAGGCCTGGGGTCAGCTGGCTCTCTCCTCTGTGACTCTCAGCTCCGTCCCTTCAGCTGGGCCCAGCCTGGGTCTTACCTCACCTGTTCCTCTTCCCGCGGGGCGCCCTGCCCGGCACCCCCCGTCATCCACTGTTCTGTCTGGCTTCCTAGTTGGCTGGGGCGGGGGGGATGGTAAATCCAGTCCCCGTGACTCCGTCACGGCCGGAAGCGTTAGTCCTGCCTGTGTGCGGAGATGTGCTCGCCTGCTCTATAAGGCTTTTGTCTATGCTGATTTTGTGGGTGAGGGAACTGTTTTCATGTTTGAAAGAAAGGCCATCATTTCTCATGGTTCTGTTCTGTAGTCGGGACAGAGTGAACTTAATTCCACGTTGCTGCCCAGGCAGCGGCAGCAGGCGGGTCTCAGGGACCAAGTCCCCACCCGTCTGCGGAGTCTGGACCCCCCTGCCCCACACTTCAGGTCGGGAACGCTTCGCCCCACTTCCTCCTCCTCGCCCGTGCGGTTTGTTGAGCAAACAAGGAGCTGTGTGAGCACGGGGTCGGAAGGCATCCTTGGGTTCAGATCTTGGCTCTGCCTTGGACACGTCACGTGACCGTGGACAACCAGCTGAATCTCCTCGTCTCTTCATCCGTAACACAGCAATATAAAGCGAGCCTATTTCTTTTTTCTTTTCTTTCTTCTTTAAGATTTATTTGTTTACTTTAGAGAGAGAGAGAGCATGCACACGGTGCGAGGAACAGAGCGAGGAGAACCTCCAGCAGACTCCCCGCCGGGCACGGAGCCCGACGTGGGGCTGGATCTCACGGCCCTGAGATCACGACCTCAGCCGAAATCCAGAGTGGGACGCTCCACCGACCGAGCCAACATCTCTTTACTCTGCTTATTTGATGCCTGGTTTTCTTAGGTTGCAGTCCCCGGGGAACAGACCTCGCGATGGAGTGTTGGGGGGCGCCCTGGGGAACATCTGGGTGAGAGAACAGGGGCCGCAGGATGGGGCAGGGGAGGAGCTACGCCAGAAGCCTGCATCAGCCCAGGGGACGTGCAGGGAGACCTTTGGTGGCCGGGCCTGTGAATGCAGCTGCCTTGCCTCCCCCCGTCTCCGCCGACCACGAGGCGGGGTGCTCCATCCCACGCAGCCGGTCTGCCTCCGCGGGAGGGAAGGAGCTGCCCTTCTCTGTTGGCAGCGGGCAGCTAGGATGGGGAGGGGCTCCCGCTCCATCCACTGCCCCCCCCACCTGCGAGCCCCCAGCACAAGCCTCCTCTGCATCCAGGCAGGGCCGTGCTGCTCTTTGTCTCCCCCTGCTTCTCCCTGTGGAGCCAAGGAGAGCGAGGCCGGGGAAGAGCGCTCACCGGGGGCTGTAAGCTTGTGAATGAAGCTGTTCTAGCTGCAGTTATTCCCTGACCTTGGTCTCGTTATGTTAAAAGAGGGTCCGGGGCGCCTGGGTGGCTCAGTCGGTGAAGCGTCTGCCTTCGGCTCTGGTCGTGATCCCGGGGTCCTGGGATCGAGTCTCGCGTTGGGCTCCCTGCTCCGCGGGGAGTCTGCTTCTCCCTTTGCCTCTTCCCCTGCTACTGCTTGTGCTCATTTTCTCTCTAATAAATAACATCGTAAAAAAAAAAAAAGAGGGTCCAGGGACTGACTGAAGCTCGCATCACCTCTTTCCCTTCCTGTGGGCACACAGGTGCCTCCCTGGCGCGTGCACCTTGCACTTTCCCGAGGACGGGAGGGCTCGTTCCAGGCGTGCAGTGGAGTACGTGCACCTGTTAGGTAGACGACAACCTTCTGTGCGCATTTCTTACCGGCCCCAGCAGACGTGCCCTCCAAGTCCCTGGTGTGTGTTTGGTTGCTGAGATCAGGGAGTCCGTTTCTTTGTCTCCTGCTGGGGACAGAAGACCCCCCTCCCTGTTAGCACAAGTTCTGTTTATTCGGCTGCCTGGCTGGGGACCCCCTGCTGTCAGCTCCAAAATGCGCACCTGAACACGGTCCCCTCCACACAGAAACGGACAGATGCTGATCACATGAGGACAGCACCACTGACCCCCGGGACCCCCCCGAGTGCAAGGAACTCTTCCTCTAACACAGCCAAACTGCACACACAGAGCCTCCGTTCCTTTGTACCGACACGTCAAAAGAGACGTTCTCAGGTCAGTGTTTTGCTTACAAAGGATGCCTCTGGTTTCACTCTTCTCAGAGTCCCGTTCTGCAGCCGGCATGACGGCTGATTCTGGAGTGGCCCCCGAGGCCAGCACTCATCCACACCCCTGGGCTCTGGTCCTCACCCCCGCGCCCTCTAGAGCCCGGACTCCCTCCCCCAGTCAGTCTGCAGAAGGGGGCCCGGACTCCCTCCCCCGGTCAGTTGGCAGAAGGGGGGGCACGTCCCCTGGGGGTCGAGTGCCGCTCTTGCCACATTCTCTCCACAGTGAGACTTTTAACTGGGTAAGTGGCCATCCTGCGAGAGGTTTGCTTCTGGCCTCCCTGGAAGACAGACGTGGCCATGTAGTTAAGTTTCCACGAAGGAGGGGGGCACCTTCCCTGACACTTGCTGAGAAGGAACCCGATTGTCCCTGGGACTGCCGCTCTGCCTTCCCCGTGAGCCGCAACAGCCCCCATGCTTCAGCCACGCAGAGTAACAGTCTAGCCGGGGGCTGGGGGGGAAGGCAAGAGCAAGGGGGAGCACGTGGGTTCCTGCGGCGGCGGCGGGCCGGACGGCACTGAGCTGCCCCTTAGTCAGGCCTTGGCAAACTTCTGTAAAGGGCCAGATAGCAAATAAATAGTTTAGCTTTGTGGGCCACATACAACCTCTGTCACTCTTTCTGCTTTTCAGAACAGAGAGACAATGTAAAGCCCTTTCTCAGCTTGTGGGCTTCGAAAAACAGGCCACAAGCTGGATGTGCGTTGAGCCTGTAGGCTGTCGCGTGCTGACCACCCGTGTCCCTCTGGACATTTATGATCAGCACAGGCGCTGTGACCTCCGGTTTCCCACCTGGGCCGATTCGCCCTTCTGTAGGTGGCCTGCCAGTTGCCCTGTTGATGGACACCTGATCGCCACAGCACAGTGCAGCCCAGGACGCCTGGGCTCACGCGGTCCTCCTGCCTCAGCCTCCCGAGCAGCGGGGACCGCAGGTGTGCAGGCCATCGCGCCCGCCCGGCCACCTCTGGACATTTATGGGAGCGGGGATAACACGGTATCGTGGCGGGGGAGGGCTTCTCCAAAGAGAGGACACTGAAGCAGAGATCTAAGGCAAGGGGTGATCCCTGTCCCGATCTGGGCAGAGGGCATGGAGGGAGGGGGGGTTCGAGGTGGGAGTGAGGTTGGAACCCCGGGCCGGGCAGCAGCGTGTAGCCTCCTGACCCCCAGTCTACTGGGCTGCGCCCTGCTGTATACGATCGCCTGTATACATTCCCACTTTGCTAGCGGGCACAGCTTGGCCGGTAAAGGGCGCTGGAGGGACGGGGCAAGAGGAAGGGGCTTCTCCTGGTTCCTGTCGCTTTTCCTTCCCCTTCTCACGGGGTAGCACCTCGGTGAACTTCACCATCCGCTGGGCCGGAACTTGTGCTGGTAAATATTTAAGAACCAGTTCAGAGAGAAAAGAGCCCTCGTTTGTGCTGCTCACTGACTTCCCTGGAGCGAATCCTCCCACCACCAAGTGAAGTGCGGTTGGGGAAGGGAGTGCAAACCTGGTTCTTGCGAGTCTGTCCAGACCAGCTGTGGCTCACAGCTGGAACCACCACCGTTGTCCAGGGAGGTCTGATCTCAGTCTTGGTCGGGATGGGGGGGGGCTCTGCTACATCTGCTGCTTCCTTGGGCACTGTCCCTCTCCCAGAGGTGGCACTTGTCCCCACTCTGCCCTTCCTCTGTTCTTTGAGATCTCGCTCTCTTAGGTCACACTTCTGCATATTAGCCTTTCCCCGTCCGAGTGACTCACGCGATTTGTCTCGTGCCTGGCCCTTTGTGGCTGTGACCTTGTCCGTGGAAGCAGACCAGCACGGGGTGGAGACAGGGCCGGGAGCAGAGACCACTCACGGTGCTATTATGGGAATGAGCACGGCCCAGCGGCTGCCGCATCGTGCCCCGCCCGGGGCTTCAGCGAGTAGGCATTTGAATCCGAGGGCACAGAGTGATGGTCTGCAGGTGGCACTAGGTAAATGGTTTTTCCTAAATCAAGGAAGCCGCAGGAAAGGCCTCCAGGAACTTACACCTTTTATGGAATCTAGTCCCAGAACTCAGGAGACGAGTAGGATTCCGTCCGGGGGGCGTTTTCACTGTCAGGATGCGGGGCAGGCTCTTTTCTGGAATGAACTCTCGGGGGGGTCTCACGAGCTCTGAACCCCACCCGTAGTCGCCCCCACCCTCCTTATACACGAGGTTTCTCCGCACCGCGAATTCTCAGATCCCGACTTAGGTGCAAGCGTGCGCGCTGACTGAGGACCTTTCCACGGTGAGGACCCCCAGAGGGCTGCTTCCCCGAACACATCCTCCTCCGGCGCCGAACAAGATGGGCGCCCACCGCAGGGAGCTTCCCGCACTCACGATGCTCGTGGGGGTTCTTCCTGTGATGCCGAAGGAGGGTGGAGCTCTGTTTGGACGGTTTCCCACAGTCACCGCTCTTTTCTCCGGAAGGAACTCTCTGGTGGGTTAGAAGGTGTGAGTCATAAATGGAGACTTTCCCACACACCCTACACTCAAGGCCTTTCTTCCCTGTGGGTGTCTTCTACCGGGGACAGCCATCTGCCTGCCACCTTGGCCCCGGGGCCGTACCTGTCCCTGCCCTGTGGGGTCTCTCACCACTGCCTGCTCTAAAGTGCCCCCGGCCTCAGAGGTGGTTTCAGATGCAGAGGCGCCGCCGGTGAGTCCACTGCAGGAACGAGTGCTTGTGACGATGAGCCTTTGTCCCTGGACCCTGGGTTGCCTTCTGCAACAAGGGCTGGAAAAGTACACACGCCTGTCCTGGGGGTATGGAGACATGGCACTTGGATTAGAATTTTTACTCCTTTTTTTCAAAGATGTTATTTATTTATCTGACAGAGAGAGGACAAGCAGGGGGAGCAGCAGAGGGAGAGGGAGAAGCAGGCTTCCCGCGGAGCAGGGAGCCCGATGCGGGGCTTGATCCCAGGACCCTGGGATCGTGACCTGAGCCGAAGGCAGACGCTTAACGACTGAGCCACCCAGGCGCCCCAGGATTTATACTTCTGGCATGAAAATAAAAGCTTAAAAAATATTCAGTACAAGAGGCGGCACAGTCAGCTGGGCGTCCGACTCTTGGTTTCGGCTCAGGTCATGATCTCGGGGTTGTGGATGGAGCCCCTCGTCGGGCTCTGTGCTCAGCAGGAAGCCTGCTAGAGATTCTCTCTCTCCTTCTGCCCCTCGTGCTCACGCTGTCTCTCTAAAATACATAAATATTTTAAAAATATGAGATTAAGTATTCAAGAAATTGGGGAGTGGCCAGCTGATGTTGTGGGGGATGGAAAACACAAGAAAGAAGGGTCGCAGGGTTAGGGAAGGGCAGGAAGTCCGCCCCTCCTGACTCTGGAACCCTTCCCTCCGCTCGCTGCCCCGTCAGCAGACGGCCACTGGAAAGAATCCCCCAGCAGCTAGCTCCCTTATGGCGGGGACGGCTGCCCGTTCCTGCGTCCTCCTGCTTGGTGCTGCCTCCCCCTCTGACCTGCTCTTTAAAGAAGAGTGCTTTGCCCTTTTACTCTCAGACATCCATAACACTGTATGTTTTAATTGTTTGTGACACTCTCCGTGGTCCAAATAGAGGACAAAAAAACCACTGCTTGAAGGTGACTCGAGCATTCGATTTAAAAAATACACTTTCTTGGCACGCCCGGCTGGCTCAGTCAGAGCGTGCCCCTCTTGATCTCAGGGTCATGAGTTCAAGCCTCACATTGGGCATGGAGCCTACTTAAAAAAATAAAAATTTTAAAAAATGCATTTTCTCCACATTAAATGCTGTGGTTTAAGAAATCTGCAGTGTATTTGCTGGGGAAACAACCACAGCTAGCTAGCTTCTTTTGAAAAGTAAAGTACCCAGTTGATAAATGAGTAGAGATTTAGTAAACAAGTGAAAGAGACCCCCCCCCCAAAAAAGTCTGGAATAAAGGCAAGGAACGCTGGGAGCTAAGAATATACTTCTGGAACAGACTCTAAGATCAATCTCCATTTCCAGTTTTCCCCTGCTGTTGCTAAGAGGACTGAGCCGTCAGATGCTTCCGTTTGGTGGCGGGGTTGTGATGCCCAACCAACTATGAAATGGAATCTTCTTGATGAGCAACACATCACCTTGACGGTCCCTTGGTTCCTGAGGCTCCGGTCTAGGCTCTGCCCCAGGCAGGGAGGGGATGACGCAGGCGGGGAAGGAAGCCATGGGCGGGAGCTAAGTGCTGACATCCTCGTTTCTAGCAGGGGTGCGGGCGGCAGATAAAGGTGACCATAGGCGTATCTTACACCGGAATGGCTTGATACCTTAGAGTCTGTTTTGGGAGGCCTGGGGAAGTCAAAAGAGAAAGGATCTGAAGGCTGGCCTCTAGCTCAGGGAGTGATGAGCTGGGAGTGGAGAGGAGTGGGCCCGAGGAGGCAGGACGGGAATGAAGGATTTCCTGGGGGGGGGAGTGTGAGGGCTCCCTGAGGCTGGGGGGGGGGGGGGCGGCGGCGGCGAGGCTTCGGAGCCAGACGTGGTAGAAGCTTCATTTCATCTTTAGGGCCCCCCTGTGAGGCAGTTTATCAGTCTCCCTCCTCACTGTAGAGGTGACCAAGCAGCCTAAGTCTTTCAGAATGATGAGGGCCAACTTCTGAGCACCTACTGTGTGCCCTTTATACTCCCTCCTCCTCTCCCTCCCGAGTCCGGCTCTCCACCATGCTCTGGCAAAGGCTGGGTCTGCGTGGGCTGGAGCTGGATGCTCCCCAAGGTGCCTTCCCCTCCCACGGCTCTTTCTGTGCATCTCGGGCAGGATGGTCAGGATCTGCTCCTCCGTGTGCCTCTCGGGCCTCAGCCACTCACAGCAGAGCACCCACAGTTGGCCCAGGGGCTCCAGGGGAGCCCGAGTCTCCTGGGACAGCTGCCTGAACCACGGGCGGGAGATCTCCGGACCCGGAGAGTGGTTCTCTTGTAGCCTAGTCTCGAACTCCCACGTCTCTTGCTCCGGCTCTGGCGCCGTCTCCATAACCGTCCCTTGATCCTGTGTGCACCCACGGGCCAGAGTTCTAGCTGCTCTAGTGGTAGAGCCATCCTGGCCTGGACTCGCTCTGGAGAAGGCCCACACCCGCTGCAGGCTTTCAGGGGCACCCTGCCGCATAAGAAAAATCATTCTTTCCGCGCTCATTAAACACACTCAGCTTCGACAAGGAGCCAAACCCTGCAAATCCTTTTCTTCTCCATTCCTCCATCCGTCTCCAGGATCCTGTTCCACTAAGAGTCATGCCCTTGAGAGACTTGCGGTCTGGTAGACAGATACGTGCGGTGCTTTCCACGATACTAGACAAAGGCTAAGAAAGAAAACAAAACACAGCAGGAGGAAAAGCGTCTCTGGGCCCCACAGGAAGTCACAGGCTTCCAGTATCAGAGCCCAGACGCGAGCCGCACTCGGTGCGACCTAACCTGCCTGTTTCCAGTGACTGATTCCAGCGCCTCCGACCAGGTGGACCCCTCCACCGTTTCTCAAATTTCTGTAGTGGCCACAGCAAAAGAAACATTTTAATTCCATCGAGGGAATAATTCAAAGGCCTTGGATCTGCAGCAGTGCCCTGGATACAGGGCCCCCAGGAGCAAGACGGGGTCTCTGGGAAGGCGTCCTGCATCAGGAAGGTCTAACGGGGAAGGAGAGGGGCCCCCGGGGGTCCCCCAGCTGGATGTCCCCGCCAGCCTCACTCTCCTCCCTGGAGCACCCCCCCCCCCCCCCCCCCCCGGGCCCCCCGCGGGGGGGGGGGGGGAGGGGTTCACGTGGCGGGTGGGGAGGGTGGGCGGTGAGGGAGGGAGCCACGCCCATTGGTGGAGGAGGGGGGAGACCCGCCCAGCAGTGGGGGAGGGGAAGGGGAGCAGGGCCCAGCGAAGGAGGAGGGGAGGAGCCCCGCCCAGTGATGGGGGAGGAGAACCGAGCCCAGTGGGGAACCGAGCCCAGTGGAGGAGGGGAAGGAACCCCGCCCAGTGGTGCGGGAGGGGAGGGAGCCCCGCCCAGAGGGGGAGGGGGAGCACCAACGGGGGGGAGGGGAGGGGCCCCGCCCAGCGGTGGGGGAGGGGAAGAGGAGCCCCGCCCAGAGGGGGCAAGCCCCGCCCAGCAGAGGGGGAGGGGAGCGAGACCGAGAGCCGTGGTTGCTCGGGGTTCTCGGTCCCGGTGGCCCCTTCCCCATCTGCTCATCACAGCGGAGGGAGAAGTGACCCTCAAGGAGGAAACATCCCCAGCCACGGGCCTGCCCGACTCCCGTGGGTCACTAAAAACAATTCCTGGGAGGTGAGGGGAAATCTCCGGGCCTGCTTATTGGAGTAGGGGTTGGGGCTTGGGACTGAGGAGACCCAGTCCTGCCATCTCGTTTCCCATCAACAGTCTGACCTGTGAGTGGTAGGGACGGTACCTCTTATGAGGATGGAAAAGCACACAGCTGCCCACATAGAATGTACTGCAGCTTGAGCAAACCAGTGAAAATAGGAATTCCTTTAGATCAGAAGAGGAAACCAAAGCAAAATCACAAACTGTCTAGAAGGCGATTAAAAGAACGCTCCCTGGAGAAATCTGTGGGATCCAGCAGCAGCCGTGGGGACACTCTGTGGCCTTCATTACCTCCCCGATTACCAAATACAGATTTAAAACAAACATTCGTCTTCAGACATCTCAAGAGCTTAGTACAATAAGCCTGAAGAAATAAGCATGAGTGGAATAATAAAGATTAAAAACTGCAATTATTGACATGGAAAATTGAAAAATAATAGAAGGCATGAATCCAAATGCTGACTCCTTTGAAAATAGCAATAAATCAACGTAAAAATTAAGAATTATAGGAATGAGAAATAAAACATAACTACAGAATCAGAAGACATGAAAAGAATTAGAGGCCATGACATCCTATTTGAAAACCTACACGAAGTGGATGGTCTTCTAGCAAAATATAAATTATGAAAATTGTGTGTAGCAGCTAAATGTGTGATTCAGGGGTGGGCTATCCCAAGGAAGCGCCACAGAAGAATTACATTCAGATGTCACATGAAGTACTACTTTTCAGGCAAACCTTTTTAAAATGGGAACCATTAAAATATTTGACTAGAAACCAGCCCCCAAGTTTAATTTGAAATAAATGGATACCTCTCCCAAGCAAAATAGAGTTTAACCTGTTTTTTTTTCCCTGCAATAGATAGTTTATGGTTATGTGTAGAAGGGAAAGAAATGCAAGAATATTACACACACTATGCTCTTGTGATGAATATAGCTTTCAATAATACAACTAGACAGTTATAAGCGTGGACACTCATTTGTTGAACAAAAAATATATATGTTAATCTGGGCCTGGGTTGAAGGTGAGCAAATACAAAAAAAATAGTTCTTTGCTTTCAAGAAGCTGAAAGTGTGGGATGCCTGGGTGGCTCAGTTGGTGAAGTGTCTGCCTTCAGCTCAGCTCATGATCCTGGGGTCCTGGGATCAAGTCTGCATCAGGTTCCCTGCAGTGGCAAATAAAATCTTTAAAAAAAGAGTACATTAAAAAAAAAAGAAGAAGCTAAAAGGCTATGTAGTTGAGAGCATGAAGAAAACAAGAGAACATACATAAAAGATCTGCAGTATAATAATGGCTTCCGGGGAGAAACAAAGGACTTTGGCCAGTTCAAACAATTCCTGCTTAAGTGTTTGAATTTTTCTTACAATGAACATGTAAAAAAAAAAAAAAAGTGCCAAAGTATTTCCCTTTAAAGAACTGAGTGTGTGCCGGGCAGAACCCATCAGACGTGTTACCTGCATTTGTTTATTTTTTTAAAAGATTGTATTTATTTATTTGACACAGAGAGAGAACAGCAGGGGGAAGCGACAGAGGGAGAGGGAGAAGCAGACTCCCCACCGATGGTGGAGGAGATTGGAGCTCTGACCGAAATCTTTGCCACGGTCACCACCAAAGTAAAGTCTCCTCCCTGTGTGAATCCTCTGGTGTATCACCAGGTGTGAGCTTCTGCTGAAAATTGCCCCGTACTCCTTATGCTTACAGATTCTTTCTGGGGTATGGGTTTCCTGATGCCGAGTCCGTCCTGACTTCTGTTTGAAGGCCTGGCCACGTGCCCCCTGCTCTTATAGCAGCAGCTGATGTGTGGCAGGTGGGCTCAGATGGCACATTCTCACTTTCTCTTGATGTGCAAGGTTTCCCTCTCCTACACGGGTTTGGTTAAGGGAAATGCTCCCTTGGCTGAAGCCCATGTGCCCCTCAGAAGGGGACTGTAGCCATCCAGCCTCTGATGGGTCTGCCCGCCGCCTCTCCAAGCTGCTCTCACATTCGCCGGGTGCGAGAACTTAGACCCGTGGGCATCTGTACTGGGTGTCCTGAGTCTTCCTTCAGAGATTTCCTGTGTTAGCTTCCATTCCTTTCCCTCGGTTTTCCTTTCATTATCTGAACCATATTAAAAGTATAAATATTTGCCTTCTCATGCTAGGAGAAAAGAAATTCCTAGAAGGGGAGGCAAGTGATCAATGTAAAAACATTTCCATGTTTGGATTGAGCTTCTAAGTCCTCAAAAATGGTTCTGTAATCTGGGAAAGAGAGAGGCTTCTAAACCCTACTTTGGTGTCTGTGGTCTGTACAAACATCCCCCAAAGCCGGCTGATTGTCAGAGACACCCCTGGAGAGTTTCTGAATCTTTATGTGGGTCCACTTCATTCTTCTCTCTGCAGACTGCCTTCCTCCTTTACTACTTCAGCTCCTGCGTCTTAAAATGTCCTTTATTCAAAAGACCAGCCCTGGCTGAACTAGATTTTCCGAGTTCCAGAATCTCAGAAAAGAGGGTCCAGTTGTTCCAGCTTAGGGCAAGAGGCAGGCAGGGGAGAGAGCGTGGCTGTGTGGGGGTCACACATGGCGAACTTGGTTGCTGGGGACCCCACCACTATGGGTGAGAAGGACAGGTGGATCGTGGTGAGCAGCCTGGATACTTCAAAAGTTGCTTATGACATGATTTTTTTGCCTGAGACTTGAGACACTGAGTGACAGTTTGATCTTCTTGGTCACTTAGTGGATATAATCAATAGGTAGTTGGGGGGGAATGGCAAGTAGGTTTTGTCTCTAGTGTCAGCTAGAAAGGATTGAAAAGCTTTTGCCTCGAGCATCCCTTTAAGTGCTGGGGCTGTGTCTGGGCTCAGTAGGAACAGAGCAGTGTGGCAGACGAAGCTGAGGGCATGCGGGGAGGACAGAATGGCCGGTGGGCTTGCTCTCCCTGCGAAGGAGCAAAGTCAAGATGCCGACAGACCTTGGAAGGAATTACTCTTTGATAACAAACCAGCTAGTACCAACACGTAATGGCTGAGGTGATCCAGATGTAGAGTGGAGTATGATGATAATCAAGACAGGAGAACCCAATCCGTTGTATTCAACCCCAGCTGAAGGGACCCTCAGCTTCAGTCTAGAAGAGATGCAGTCAGAGAGTGAAATGTGCCTGTGCCCTCAGCACTGATTCAGGGGGAAGATGCTCACGCTGGCTGATGGGGATATTCTGTCCCCTTGGCAGATGCCCCCCTCCTCCCAAGAGCAGGTAGGTAGGTATACCAGATGATCAGAGCTGGATGTCACCTGCACCAACATGACCCAGGTAACTCCTCTGCTTTGCTTCCAGGCCTACCAAACTTCTGATTAGAATTTGGCTTTCTCTAGAGATTTCCCTAGAGAGAGAATGCGTTGACAGCCCAGCAATTTCTGACCCACTTGGCAATTGCATTTTCCCCTGGTCTGGACATCACTCTCGTGACTTGGGCAGTATTAAGTCCATTTCTCTGGCCTGAACAATTCTGGATGGCTACACTGGCAAAATAAGATTTCTGGGCCTGGAAAGTGGAGGATCAGAGTCTAAGCCCCAGCTGAAGAGCCGGCTGGCCTTCCTGGACAAAATCTTCATCTCATTACCGAGTGAAACGGTAAATATTTTCTCTTGGAAGCCAGGTCAGTTCTAAATTAACAATCCTGAAAATGACCTGCTCTTCTAATATTCTTGTCTCCGATAATGCCCTGTCCCAAGCTCCCAATCGTCCATTATTCTGGAACAATTTTTCCCTGCTCTACTAGGTTGAATGGTGTCTCCCCCAAATTCATGTCTCCCCAGAAGCTGTCAGTGTGACCTTATTTGGAAAAAGCGTCCTTGCAGATGTCATCAAGTTGAGATGTGGTCATTAGGGTGGGGCCTAAGCCCAATGTGACCGGTGTCCTTATAAGAAGGAGGACGTTGTGACACAGAGATAGAGAGGGACGACAGCCACATGAAGGTGGAGGCAGAGGTTGGAGTGATGCGGGCACCAGCCAAAGAACCCCAGGGGCCACTGGAATCTGGAAGAGACAAGAAAGGACCATCCCCTAGAGGCTTCGGAGGGAGCATGGCCCTGCCAACACCTTGATTTTGGATCTGTAGGGAATGAGGGAATTACTTTATGCTGTTTTAAGCTAACTGGCCCATGGCAATTTGTTAATAGCAGCCTAAGAAACTAACACATTTACTATGTAGTCTGATTTTTCAGAAAAAAAAAATTGCTAGTCTTTCCATTCCTCTCATTTCCCACTGACGCCACTCTCCTGGGTTTTCCAGATTTTGTTGGATTATCGTGTAGAGTGGAGCATGGTGGTTAAGAACGTGGACTCTGGCTGTATAGACAGCCTGCGCCGGCCTCTCCCATTTACTTGCTGTGTGACCTTCAGGTACTCAACCTTTCTGTCTCTGCTTCCTCATCTAGAAGAGGTGAACGGTGGGGGCGCCCGGGTGGCTCAGTCAGTTGAGAGTCCGACTCTTGGTTTTGGCTCAGGTCATGATCTCAGGGTTGTAAGATCGAGTCAAATAAATAAATAAATAAATAAAATCTTTAAAAAATAAATAAATGAATAGCTCATGTTAAGGTGTGTGGAGCCAAGTCCCCCTCTGCCTTCCAAATCCAGATGAGATTCTGCCTCCTTCAGAAGGTCTTTCTGAGAATGTGGTTAAGAGCACAGACTCTGGAATCAGCCTTAGTTGAATTCCAGCTCTAAGAGCTCACACATTCTTCTCTGTACCTGACCTTTTCCTAGGGTTTCCGCCTTTCAAGTCTTTTTACCTGCTTCATAGGCTTGATAAGCATTAAGTGAATTAACATAAATCATTTACAGTGGTGCATGCCACACAGTAAGAGCTATGTTGTCTGCAGAAACCTAGGAGACGCAAACTTTAACTTTTTGATACACATGGTCCGATTTCTTCCCAAGCTCAAGGTCATTTGATTCTTTTCTGTCTTTACTTTCAATTGTTCCTATAACACATGCCTTTTACCAGTTTTTTCCTTTGGCCCTCACCTGATCAATCAGGAGTGTATCATTCTGTTTGGACTATTTCAACAGCCTCGAAACTGGCCTGTTTCTTGCCCTCCTCTAATCTTCTTTATCTACCTGCCCCACTACTAGGGAAGTCCTTCTTCTGACTCAACACTCCCTGTGTCAGTCTCCGTCTTCGAGTGGAAATCATCTGGATTCGGGGAGCAGTCCCCGAGCGAGGCCTCCAACCGCAGTGACGGCTCCTTCATCCCCTGCAGATTGGGGTTCGCACTGGGGTCAGCGCCCTGTTAGTTGAGGGCAGGCGAGCATCAGGACGCCTCCTCTGATTTGCTAGAGGCATTTTGGGGGGGTGAGGAGGAGGAGGATTTGGGCGGTAAGCCTCTGACTTTTCAAGACCGGAACCAGAGACAGTTCTGTAAGTCTGTGATGCTCAGAATCCCGGAAGGTAACCCAGAGGGAGTTTCTGGGGTTTTATGAAGGTCCAGAGGGCCTCCTGAACCGGGTTCGCGTCACTGATGGAGCTGCTTGCCCAGCAAGCTGCGGCCACATTCCCGTCCCCTCACTCAGTCTCCGCAGAGGCTGCCTGGGCCGTGGGCTGGCAGGGCTCGGGGCACGGGGGTGAGTGGTCCCCAGGCGTGGGGCTGGGGAGAGCCAGTCTGCTGCCCCGGGTGGGAGAGCCGAAGCCTCAGAGCCGGAGCCGGGCACGGGGACCGACTCTGCACGCACCTGTTCCCTGTGTGGGACCCGGACTCTGCGCTCCAACACTGCTCTCCTCCGCCCTGCATCCTGTGCCGCCCCCTACCCCATGCCACACACTCTCTCTGCTCCCTCCCCCGCGTCCAGACTCTGCGCACCACCCCCCCAGCCATGCCCCAACACTGCCCCGCTATGCCCCCCACTAGGGCAGCGCCCCCTCCTCCACAATTGCCCTGCACCCCCCATGTGGTGCCCCCTCTCTTCTCCCTCCCCGGCGCCGGGACTTCTGGCCCCCGGATTCGCCGCCCCCCACCCCGCCGGAGGGACGCACTTTGGGCCCTCGCGAGCCCTGGTCGCAGTCGGGGTCAGGGTGTGCGAGGCGCTCAGGGAGACCAGGAGCTGATTGGCTGTGACCGCCCAGATGTGCAAAGCCTAACACTGATTGGCTGTGACCGCCCAGATGCACAGAGCCTAATGTTGACTGGCTGTGACCACCCAGATGGGCAGAGCCTATTGCTCACTGGCCATGACCGCCCAGGTGGGCAGAGCCTAATGCTAACTGGCTGTGATGACCCAGGCAGGCAGAGCCTCATGCTAACTGGCCGTGACCACCCAGGTTGGAAAAGCCTAGTGCTGATTGGCCATGACAGTCCAGATGGGTGGAGCCTAATCACCAGGCTTCGTGAGCTCCAGGGTTCCCCTTGGCCCTTCCAATTCTCAAACCAGCTATGCCCCCTTGCAAAGCCCTGGGTCGAGACAAAAACACTGCCCCTACAGTCCCCTGATCTTTTGCAGTAGACTTCCTCCCCACTCAGGCTACCTCTACGCTGTGCCCTGGTGCATGCTCTGATTCTGTCCCTGACACCTGCTCTCCTATCTCCTGGGGCTACCAGAGGACACCCTGCTTTCTCTGCGGGACACCCTCCTCTGGCCCTTGTCTTGGTGTCCAGCTGTCCTCCTGTCATTGTGGCTTCCTCCCAGTTCGTGGATCATTGCAGTTAGCATCATCACACGTGTGTAAGGACGAGAAGAGGGGGAGACACACATATAAAGCACATCCCTAATGGGAACCATCCCTAAAGTACGTAAAGCAGATTTAGACCTGTCCCTGGACCAGGGGGTCAGGGCTGAAATGGCTCCTTTCATGAAGAATTTAGTTCTGGGGCTGTTGCCATGGTGACTTCTAACGACTTTAATGACAGTAGACATCCCCTGAAACATTGTCCAGTGATTACATCCCGGGGACCACATCCAGTGTCAACTCAGAGTCAGAAGGACAGCCTGTATATCCGAGCTCTGTCGCCTGGTTACACTCCGGTTTCCCGTCTGACGCGGTGCCCTGATGTCTTCCTGCCTCCAGATGCTTTCTAGTGACAAACACCTTGACAGTGCAATAAGAATGGGCTCCCTCAGGCGTGTCCTGGGCCCCTTAGGGTTCCATCACCTCCAAGTCTTGTCTGTGGGCTCTGTCGCTGCGCCCCGGCCCCTCCCCGGGGTGCAGCCGCTGGTGTTTAAGGAAGGCCATGCGCCCCCCGAAGGCCTTCCCACAAGCGCCACATTCAAAGGGTCTCTCTCCAGTGTGGATCCTCTGGTGACTGAGAAGGTGGGAGTTCTGACTGAAGGCCTTCCCACATTCAGGGCAATTGTAGGGTTTCTCTCCCGTGTGCATGCGGTGGTGTTTAATGAGGTCGGAGCTGCCCCTGAAGGACTTCCCGCATTTAGCACAGGGGTAAGGCTTCTCCCCGCTGTGGATTCTCTGGTGCCTTGTGCTGAGCTCTGCTGGAAGGATTTTCCACACTCTGCACACGCATGGGGCTTCTCTCCTGCGCGAGTCACTGGAGGTCCCACGAAGTCCGAGCTGCCCTGGAAGGTTCTGGCACGCTGGCTGCGCCGGGGCGCTCTCTCTTCCCCATGAGTTCCCCGCTCATCCCCAGGCACCTGGTCCTGGCTCAGTGTCCTCCCGCATCCCTGGGGTTTCTCTGCAGCGTGAAGCCTCTGGTGTTTGAGAAAGGCTGTGCGCCAGATGAAGGGCTTCCCGCAGGCCCCGCACTCGTAGGGCTTCTCCCCGGTGTGGATTCTTCGGTGCTGGACAAGGAGTAAGCGCTGCCGGAAGGCTTTCCCGCACTCACCGCATGGATATGGCTTCTCCCCGGTGTGGATTTTCTGGTGCGTGAGCAGGTGTGAGCTCTGGCTGAAGGCCTTCCTGCAGGCCCTGCACTCGTAGGGCTTCTCGTCGGTGTGGATTATCCAGTGCCGGATGAGGTCTGAGCTTCCCTGGAAGGTTTTCCCACACTCCGTACACTCATAGGGCTTCTCCTCCCTCTCTGTTCTCTGCTGTCCCAGCTGGCCCGCGTCCTGGCCCACGTGCAGCCTCTGGTGCTTGAGCAGAGCCGTGCGCCCGCTGAAGGCCTTTCCACACCCGCCACACGCATAGGGCCTCTCCCCGCTGTGCAGCCTCTGGTGCTCGGTGAGGCGTGCACGCTGTCTGAAGGCCTTCACACACTCAGGGCACGTGAAGGGCTTCACCCCGGTGTGGGTCCTCTGGTGTGTGAACTCTGGCTGAAGCTCTGGCCGCACTCAGCACTCGTACGGCTTCTCTCCAGTGTGAACTCTGTGGTGGATGACCAGGTCCGAGCTCTGGCTGAAGGCCTTGCCGCATTCGTGGCACGCGAAAGGCTTCCCGCCGCCGCCGTGGGTCCTCTGGTGCAGGACCA
The DNA here is from genome assembly GCF_003265705.2 of Callorhinus ursinus. Classification (NCBI taxonomy): domain Eukaryota; kingdom Metazoa; phylum Chordata; class Mammalia; order Carnivora; family Otariidae; genus Callorhinus; species Callorhinus ursinus. Next base: position 1,548,313 of record NW_027397105.1, on the reverse strand, counting down.
GGCTGCAGCTCCCGCGGAAGGCCTTGCCGCACTCCTGGCACTGATAGGGGTTCTCGCCGCTGTGGATCCGCTGGTGCCTGGCCAGGTTGGAGCTCTGGTTGAAGTCCTTCCCACACTCGCAACACAGGTAAGGTTTCTTCCCTGTGTGAATTCTCTAATGAATAATGAGATTTGAACTCTGGTTGAAGTCTTTCCCACATTCGTCACACATATAGGGTTTCCTCCCTGTGTGAATTCTCTTGTGGATGATCAGGTTTGAGCTCCGGTTGAACGTTTTCCCACATTCCTGACATTGATGGGTTTTCTTCACGTTACCAGTTTTCTGGCGCTGGGTGACCTCTGCCGTCTGCTGGAATCTCTCACCACAGGCTTCTCCGCTGTGGGATCTTTCTCCTGTAGAAAGTGTCCTTTCTCTCCCATTACATCCGTGGCCTCTCTCTCCTGCGATGGCTTTTGCGGGAATGAGATTCACTTCCTTGATAGCTCTCCCTTGGGAAGCGGGGAGCCCCCCCCCCCCGCATCCTGTGAGGGGCTCACCCAACGCCTCAATGACCTGACCACAGGGTCAGCAGCTTCAACCAACCCATGCTCCTGACGGATCAGTCTCTGGCATCCTTTGGATACAACCCTTGCTGGATCTTTGTCTCCAGGTACGTTCATCTTTGACTTCTGGCCCTTTATGTTATTCCTGATCTCTGGATCTGAAATGATAAGTAGACCATGCTAGCATTCCTAAAATACAAACATCACCTCTTCCCCCATACTGAGAAGTCTAAGAGGGAAGAACAAAGAACTGAGAAGAGGACTGTATCCCAGCTGGGTCTGAGATTCGGACCTTTTTGGAGATCGCACCCCCACTTGTGTCTGCTCTCTAATAGATATATACAATTTTTAAAAGAAAAAAAAATGAGGTGGTGCATGAACGCCAGGAGGAGAACTCCCTTCCTTTTCCTTTTCCTGTGGCCTTGCACTGTCCCTCTGGCACCATCCACAGACAAAATCTAAACCTCGTGCCCACTGGCCAAGGAGAAACGGTGCAGATCCAGTAATACAAGGAGGACAGAGAAGGGCAGAGGAGGAGGTGAGAGCCCAGTCCTTCCAGAACACCCAGGCAAACCCAGAACTGTGCCCCCCACCCTGCCATCCCCTTGAGATGAGGCTGGATGCCCTTCGGCACAGACTGCAAGCGCCCTGCCACCAGGCATCAAAACCACTGGGGATCCTCGATTCTCTGATGCCAATGATCCCTGTACAGACTATCCTTATTTGTGTGTTTCACCCCAAACTCAGAAAGCGGAGAGCGTATGGACGCCCCCCTCCACTGGTGGGGCCAGCTCTGCCTCCCACAGCGTCTCCTCCCCACGGAGCTTCCATGGAGCGCAGGCCTGGGGCCCAGCATCCTCCGTGACCTTCTCACAGCCACATCCCACAGCATCCTGAATTCCTGAAACAGAAGTCCCTGCTCAGGAACCACCCAGGAGAGAGCAGCAGACACTTGGTACCTTCGCTTCTCTCCTTAGAACTCTGCTATGTCGCTCATCACCCTGGCACTCAGTGGCCAATCCCGTCCTCACTTTAGAAAGGGGAGACCATGGGGTGAAATCCCTATGTCACCCTGTCTTGTCAGCGACTCCGCACTCCGCTGTATTTCTTCTCTGCCGCTCCCCAGTGCTGATCTGCCCTCTGAGCCCTGCTGTGGGCCATGCACTGCACTAGGTGGGAAGTAACGAGCACCATGCAGGACGATACCGAGGACAGAGTCCCTCTCCTTGAAGAGCCCCTGCTGGGCTGGGGGCTCAGGAAGGGTGCGCATGGGGTGCCGTGAGACCTTGCAGGAAGAGCACGTCCTTGACGGGGGACAGGCAGGAAACTTCTGGAAGGACGAAGCTTCTAAGCTGAGGACTCAGAGACCACCTGAGATAACCAGACTTCCCACGAGGCTGCAGCATGTGCATGGGCGGAAGGTGAGAGAAGCCACCAGCGTCCACGCACGCACATGGGACCGAGCCCAGGATGTGGGACAGCAGAAGGTGGAGCTGGGAAGGGCTGGTCAACTCGTGGAGGACCAAGAGCTTTGGGCTTTCTCCTGAAGGCCATGGGAAGCCCCTGAAGGGGTTAACGCAGGAGAATGGTGTAAGCAGATTTATGGTTTTAGAAGACTGTTCTGACCGTTTTCTGGAGGGTGGATGTTGGGTCAAGGCTGCGAGCGGGGTATCAGGCAGGCAACTACAGCAGTGCTCTGCTTGGAGCCTGGGAGGGCCCCAGTGAGCTCCGGGCAGAGGGCACGGGGGGATCGAGTCCATATGTCAGAGAAGCAAGACCTGGTGCTGTCCTAGACAGAGGGGCCGAGGGGGCAGGGCAGGCATTAAGGATGGCATCCATGTTTCTAACTTGGGCAACCGCCTGAATTGGGTAGTTGGAGGCAAAGACTGGGTGAGGGGAAGGCAGTGGGGGAAATAATTTCAGACTTGTTGGGAGATACCTGTGAGGCATCCAGGAGAAATGCCTGCAGAGCCGACGGGCCAACAGTTCCGGAGCCCGGGAGGAACATCTGGAATGCAGACAAAGATGTCAGGATCATCAGCACACAAGTAGCAAGTAGCATCTAAAGCAGAAAAGTGTCACTAATTACGGCTTGGAGACCTGAGCAGAGCACAGGGTGTGGGAGTGAGCAGAACCAAGTTAGAATCCCAGTGTCTTAATCTCCCTCAACCATCCTCCTCTCGATGTCCAACAGAAGGAAGAGCACTTGTCCCACAGGGTCATTGTGCCGACAAAGCCCCCCAAGGTGGACAGTGCACACCATGACCATGTGAACTTCTCAAGAGACTCCACAGGGCTGGGGGCTCCTTCTGTTTTCAGTGTTGGAACAGGGGCCTGAATATAGCAGGCGCGCAATAAAAAACTGCAGAATGAGTCAGCAGGTTACCCCTTGACCCAATAATTCCTGAAATCCTTTTCTCTCTTGGCTTCCACAGTGGGTGATATTCCAAGCCCTTTTGTACTATCTTTACCCATTTCTCAGTGTATTACAAGCATTATGGAGGCCCAGCCCCTAGTCCTGTCTTTATGTGACGTATCAGTGGCCACACCTCCTCTGGCTCCCATGATCTCCTTTGTCCAGGATGGATCATGATCTGGAACTCCTATTCCTCACCCACATTTTCATCTACACTCACTGTGCATCTCTAGTCCTGTGTCTTACTGGATTGTGAAGCAAATGGATAAAGATGAACTCGTCATTTTACACTTATTCCCCTTTCTTACTATCCATTTCTGCCAAATGACCCGTTTTCATTGAACAAGTATTTACCGTGATCCTATGGCGTCCAGGCACTGTTCTCGATCCTGTGATGCCGTGGTGAACAAGACCAAGTCCCTGCCTTCGTGGGGTCTGGCGTTCCAGGGGCTTCTAGGCCAGAGACACAGTTGTTTATGCCACCTAAAATGTGGTCCACACACCAGCACCATCAGCCTGTCCCAGGAGCTTGGTAAAAATGCCAATTCTCCAGCAGCGTCCCAGACCCACTGAGTCAGACCGTGGGGGAGGGGCCTGGCAGTTGGTACCTGCCAAGCCCTCCAGGAGATGCAGGTGGGCTATGATTTCATCTTGGACTCCCCTCTTTCCATACCTACGAACTCTGAAAACTCCTTTGGCCCTCTCCAACCCCACCTGAGTCCAGAACCTTCTCACCCCGTGCTTGGATTGCCTGGAAAAATCTCTGATAAATCTGCTTTCTGGTTCCAACTGGTAAAGCTAATGCTGCTGGATGAAGTACTTTTCTCAACTCCTGCTTTCCCTGACGACAATGATCGAAAACTTACCGTGAATTTTTAAATCATCTATTAAAGGAAATGATAGCGCCTCTTGACTTCCGAGCTATGTTATTCCCTAGGGCTGCTGTACGCAGGCTCCTACAGGCTCCTCCGTACTTTGTACGGTAACAAAGTATCCCAGAGTGGGTGGCTTTGAGCACAACCGCGTTCTCTCGCAGTCGGAGGCCAGAAGTCTGAAGCGAAGGTGCCGGCAGGTGGCTTCCTTCTGTGGGCTCAGGGATAGCCTGCCCCCCTCCCCCCAGCAGCCGGTGACAGCAGGCAGTCCTTGTGTCCCTTGCTTTGTAGATGCATCACCACAATCTCTGCCTCCCTCCCCACGTGGCTTCTCCCTGCTTTGGTTTCTTCACATGGCCCTGTTCTTATAGGGACAGCACTCACATTGAATCGGGGGGGTGGGGGGAAGGGGGAAGGGAGCTGTTCTATTCCAGTATGACCTCACCTTAACTAATTACATCTGCAACGATCCTATTTCCAGTAAGGTCCCATTCTGAGCTAGTGGGGTTAAGACGTCGATATACTGAGCGGACACAATTGGGGTGGAGGGACGCAATGCAACATGGAACGAGAGCCCTCCTCTATGATTCACCTAAGAGCAAAACTGTGCTTCACGGTCTCCCCTAACTTCCCAGACACTGTGCTTCTCTCTGCTGTCCCTTTGCCTCCCACTCTTCTGCTCGCGATGCTGCTCCAGGTCTCCATCTACTCCGGGAACCCAGAACCCAAACAGCCACAGGCCAGGCACTTCATCAGAACGAATGAAGGAAGCTAGGTGATGATCCATGACAAAACGATACTTTGCTTCCATGTCAGGGAGATGCTGAAGACTAGTGGGGACTGGGGCTCTGGAAATTGGATGCCGAGTCTGAAGGCGGAGCTCCTCAATTCCTGCTCAGTGCACCGTGTAGACATGGTGGGGGGGCGCGGCATGTGGACACGTCTGAGCTTTAAAGACATGCTAAAGCCTAGATCTTGTGTGAGTAGATGTGAAAGACATTGCTGTCTACAGTCCTACCTGGCCCTGGGGCCATCATTCTTCAGCCTGCGACCTTCGCAAACACTTCCCACAGCTGCAGGCCCACATGTTGGCACCTTCTAACCGTTTCAATCCTTTTAAAGTCATATTCGCGTGCATGCGTTACAACGATAGAGCCCCTGCCTAGAGAGGGACCCGGAGACTTGCAGACTCAGGCACACACGTGAAACAAGTTAGTAAGCACTAGCTCAACGAGCTAAACGAGATGAGAAGCTCGGAGATGCAGGTGGCAACTCTGGAAGGCTTCCCAGAGGAAGGGGCTTTTGAAGCTACTCCTAAAAGAATGGGCATGCCTTTACAAAGAAGAGACCGGCCTAGACCTCGCCCCCCTCCTCTGAGCTCCCAGAGCAGGAACATTTCAGATCAAGTAGGACAACACGTCTGGCCCGCACAGCTCATTCCTGTGGTTCGGTCTGGTCTCCCATCGGGGTCCTTGGTCACCCCCGAAGCCCAGAAACCAGGTCTTGTGCAAAGGCTCCGGGCACAGCGCAGGGCAGGGAGCAGGGGCAGCCTGGGCCTGGGGGAGAGGCAGCTCGCTGCCCCCCAAGAGGGAGCTGGCCCCCACCAGGGTACGGAGAGGCAGCAGCGGAGGGTCGTGGCGGCGCGCGCCGGGAGCCAGAAGGGGACCCTGCCCCGCCGTCCCCAGGCCCAGCCTCTCCCCATTGGCCGGCCTCCAGGGGTCTGCTCCGCGCCCCGCTTCCCCGGCGGGGGGTTAAGGTGACCGGGCGCCGGGACCCCCGGCTCGGCGCACGCAGCGGGTCTCACCTCCAGGCCACCCCAGCCTCCCACTCCGCCGCGGCCCCCTCCACGGCGGCCATCGCGCAACCCCGGCTCGGCCCGCGTCAGGAGCGCTCCCCGAGCCGGCGGTCCCCCCGCCCCCGCCGCCAGCTCCCGCGGCGGACGCCTCCCGCCCGCACGGGGGTCGCCTCTGCGCAGACTCTGGCGGCCCCGCGGCAACCACTCGGGGTCTCTGCGCAGGCTCGGGCAGCTCCCGCGGTGGACGCCTCCCGCCCGCTCGGGGTCTCCTCTGCGCAGACTCGGGCAGTTCCCGCGGCGGACTCCCCCCTCGCCCGCTTGGGGTCTCCTCTGCGCAGACTCGGGCAGCCCCGCGGCGCCCGCTCGGTGTCTCCTCTGCGCAGACTCGGGCGGCCCTGCGGCTCCCGTCCCCGCCCGCTCGAGGGTCTCCTCTGCGCAGACGCGGCCGGACTCTAGGCGCCCGCTGGGTCTCGCACGAGTCGACTCCGGGGAGGCTCCGTGCGGCGCGGGCTGGTGCACCTGCCGGTTGTCCGGGGTCTTAGACCCGCCGGCGGCTGGGCTGTGGCCCGTGGGTCCGGGTGGGCGAGACCTCAGCAAGCAGTTTTACATTTTTGTTCCAATTTTCTTTAGTCCTCCCCCCGCCCCCGCAAGACCCCCTTTAGGGTCTCACTCGTGGATGCCTTCTGTTTGCAATTTCTATCTGCAATGCCCCGTCCAAGCCTTGGTGACAGGTACCCAAGGACAGCTGGCGTAACGTTTAAAAGGGCAGGTTCTGAAGTGAGAAGTCCAGACACTCAGACGGAATCACTCTCCTACCACTTGGGGCCTGTGTGACTTTGGCCAGTTAGTTAACCTCTCTGCGTCACGCTTGATGGGTCGTCCCCCTTTTCCTCGCTAGCTGTAAATGTATTTGGTGTATGCTTCTCCACTTATCTATATCTTCTTTGATAATAAACTGTTACTGAGCGTTTATTTTCTTAAAGGTTTTTTTTTTTAAGATTTTATTTATTTGACAGAGCACAAGCAGGGGGAGCGGGAGGCGGAGGGAGAGGGAGAAGTAGAGAGCAGGGAGCCCAATGCAGGACTCGATCCCAGGACCCCGGGATCGTGACCTGAGTCAAAGGCAGACGCTCAACGACTGCGCCACCCAGGCGCCCCTATTGTGAGCTTTTAAGTACGTTTTAGAGTCTGGTAGGGCTAGTCCTCTCTCCATTTACTCTTTCTTGTCACAAAATTGTGACCATGAATATACTCTCATATTTCTTATATTATTTTTAAATTAACAAAATAAAGGGGTTTTGTGTGTGTGTGTGTGTGTGTGTGTTCTAAGAACCAAGGTCTGCTTAAGGCAGAAAATGAAAATGGACGGTGGCGGGAAGGACAGGAGCTACCTTTTGAGACATCGTCCTGTGAGGAGTGGTTTATTCTAGTGGTTTAGTCCCTCCTGCCCCCTGCTCCTGTCGCCCTCCCCTCTCCCACCTCCTTCTTCCATGAGGAACTCTTCTGATCTCGTCTGGGCTGAACATGCTTCTCCTCTCACCTGTGATTCATTTGTGCCGCAAATATCTACGGAGTGCCCACTCGGCCAGGCACTGGGATGCGATAAATGTGGAGCTGAACCCGAGGCCCTCTCGTGGAACTTAGAGTCCCATGGACGAGATTCACTTCCACCAATGCCTATAAAGCGAGAACTGTCACGGGAGTTCTGGACCGCGCAAGGTGCCCGAAGACTTTAGAAAAGAAGATCTGACCTATACGGGACAGACTCTGAAGTCTCCCTGCAACCGGGCTTTCTCGAAAGAGCCAGGCACACGAAGGACAACGAAGGAACAAGCCCATCTCTAACTCGACACAGCTCGGTTCCTGGAACAGGGGAGTGTGGAGGCCGCCTTCAGGCCAACAGGCTTGAGCAATGCAACGCAGAAAGGCCCCCAGGGACCTCCTGGCTGGAGGCAGACCCATCAGGGGACCCACCTCAAAACAGCCACAGGCCCTAACTGACCGATGGGCTTCTTACAAGCAGACACAGTTACCAAAAAGGGGAGAATTCCATACATCCCCGTACCTGCTCACCTTCCCCTTTAAAAACAGCCCCCAGGGGCGCCTGGGTGGCTCAGTTCGTTGGGCGACTGCCTTCGGCTCAGGTCACGGTCCTGGAGTCCTGGGATCGAGTCCCGCATTGGACTCCCTGCTCGGCGGGGAGTCAGCTTCTCCCTCTGACCCTCCCCCCTCTCATGTGCTCTCTCTCTCATTCTCTCTCTCAAATAAATATAAATAAATAAATAAATAAATAAATAAATAAATAAATAAATAAATAAATAAATAAAAATAAAAACAGCCCCCCCCCCCCCACCTCCTCGCAGACCATTTCTCCTCCGGTATCCTGCCCGCGCTCCCTTGCAGTGTAGTCAATGAACTTCTATCACCTGTGTTCTGCCTCAGGTGGATGCATTCCCTGCCCGTACCACAGGCTTCCACCTGATCCTCGCCCCACCTATGGGGGCCCCCATCCAATCGAGAGACATTCCACTGAGGCACAATATTTAGTGGCCTGTCCAAAGACTTTGTGGTTCCCGTACATTTGGGGGAACCCGGCACATGGAGCTTTTGCCTGTCTGGGATGCTAGTCCTCCTTGGGGACCTGTTGGCCTCCAGCCTTGGTGACTCCTCAGTGAGGCTCTGAAGCCCCAGGGGGAGACAGCCGGACTGCCCTTGCCTGGAAGGCTGAAGGATGTCCCCTTTTCCCTTTGGAGGGACCCTTCCCTCCCTCTCCTTGCTCTTCTCGGCACTTTGGGAGTCTAACCCTAGTGGCCCCTCGAAGGACTGAAGGCTTGCGCCAGGGCGGCTCCCTAGGGCGGTTGGACTGGCTGCGCCGAGCGCGAAGGGCCCCCTCCCTCTGCTTTTTGACTCCGACCGGAGGTCTGCCCCTAGAGTCCCACATCACTGGCTCCAGCCACCATTCTGGTCTGCAGGCCGACTGTTCCCACATGGCTGAGCGGCGAGTCTTCCCCTCCTCTGTCCCATCTGGTGGGTTTCGCTGCTGGGGGGATACCCCCACAGGAAGCGCCTTGCCATTAGCTGCAGCCCTCTTGGTGGGACCCCTGGTGCAGTGGGACACCCCAAAAGAGCCTCCCTGTATTTGCACAACCCCTCTGGGTGATGGGATGCCCCAAGAGTCTGTCACCTCAGATAGGGCAGCAGGACGCCCTGACTGGAATCACCACCATGAGTCAGAGCTCCATTCCCTGTGGCAGGCGCCTCACTGGGGCGGCCAGTCTTTCCCCTACAGACCCCCTCTCTTCCTTCCAACTCACTCTTAGGCTGTGTCTATCAAAGCTGGAACAAATCTGACCCCCAAGGCTTGAGGAAAAATGTCTCCCCTTTTTGTGTTTCCTGGCCTCCTACAAACTCCCGGATCAGGAGGCATGGCCCTCCCTTGGGGCTGTCTTCCAACGCTGTTCTCCAGCTGGACCTTTGCTGGAACGCCTCCCCGTGCGTTCGCTGTCCCATAGGTATCTTGCTCGGTGTCATGGCCCCAAATCAGGACCTGGACCTAGGAGCCCCTTGCAGAATGTGTGTGGCCATCAACCAGTCTAAATAAACCCCCTCCCGACATTTGGATGCTGGCTGATTCACTGTTCCTCCTTCTCATAGATGTGGGGCTTCTCCCTCATTCATTTTCCGGGCTCATGGCTATGATTGTTGGAGCCACTGTGGCTTGTCTACCTCGACCCGAGGCTTTAAGGAATATTCCCAAGCAGCTGCTGAAACTCCTTGTGTTTTGGGGAAGTTCCCCAACTATTCTGGCCCAACACGGACTGCCTACTCCCTCTTGTTGGCAGGAGAACATGGCGTCTGCTCCTTCATTCGAGCTGATGAGGCTTAAAACCAGGAGTCCTCGGTCTCTGCCTTCTGGGGGCACCTTGCCTCTTATGCCTTTCTCTCCTCCTGTCTCTGCACCACCTTGGGTGCAGCCTGCATAACTGACTTCCTAGACCATCCTCGGTGCCTCCCCCAGCACCATTGGCTCCTTCCCCTCCCCCGCATAGTCAAGGGTGAAGAGCATCCCCTCATATTTGCACCACCCACTTCAGACTGCCCCAGCGGGGTCCCAGGTGAAAACTGACAATGGGGAACAAATTGATTGACTGTTAGGCGAACCCAGGTGAAATGTAATTTGATATTTAAACTAATTTAAGTTTGTTGTTTAATTAAGACATTTCTTTAGAGTTATCAGCATTAAGCGTGAAACTTTTTATTCTACCAAGGTTTACTGAAGGTCAAATAAGCTTGTGATCTCCGTTGCAATTTGTTGGCAAAAAGATGACTTAAAATGATGGTGAATTTGGTTGGTCTCCAAGTTCTCATGGGTAATTGTTAAGATACCTTTCAAGGTCTTTGGTAACCCAAAACTTGAAAGTTTGAGTGATAAATTGGGATTGAATTTGTTGGACCTCTAGGTCTTTTCCAAATAGAATGGAGTGCTAACACATTGATTACTGATCGTAGGTTTGTACTTTTGGCTTCTTAATGCAGAGAAACAGGATGTCTGAGTGTTGGAAAACATGCTTTGTGCTTAATTGATTCATAAATTTGCCAACTAAAGAATTCTGGTGTAACAATTCACAGTTGGTTACTACTTAGTTTCCACTGGAGACTCAGGTTTCTTAGAGTTAAAATTCTGCTGAATGTAATTAAGACTGATGGAAATAAGAGAAACAACTCTGTATGTAGAAAAGTAGATGATATGTAAGAAAGATAGAAGGAATGGGAATACATTTTTGTTGAAGGTAAAAGAAGGTAATTTTGTCCTAAATGAGCCTGGTTGTTTGGAGAGAAATGGCTTGGGACAAAATCTGAATGCAAAAGAAAGTTGTAGAAGGTTTGTGATGGGAAAACTTTGGAAAGGAATTTTTTGTGTGGTCAGGATGGACTAAGATGGAAATGAATGGAGTTTAAAAGTACACTGGTATAAGATTAAAATTCTGCTTTCTCTCTGTTAGAAAGACAAAGTTTTCTTGCATTGTTGGTTTGCTCTTGATAAGGAAATGTAAACAAAGCTTTTTTCTTTGCCCAGAAAACCAAAGTTTCTATGTTTTGTCTTTATTAGGTCTTTATTGAGCTGTAATCCTATTTAGGCATGTGCTTTAAAGCTTTCTAAGGTTTTAGCAAATTTCCCCGAGAATTGAATTGTAAATGAAGTCTCTGACTAATTAGGCTTGTTTATTGGTATGTTGTGTTCTGGTATGAGGTCATCACTTGGTACTGGGGTCCTGGGATCGAGCCCCACATGGGGCTCCCTGCTCAGCGGGGAGTCTGCTTCTCCTTCCGTCTCTCCCCCGCCTGACTTGTGCTCTTTCTCACGCTCTCTCAAATAAATAAATAAATAAATAAAATCTTAAAAAAAAAGATTCTCTTCTGCCCCCCATGCCCATGAGCAAGTGTTCTCTCTCAAATAAATAGATACATAAATAAATCTTTTAAAAATCATAAAATAGGTAAGAATTTTCAAAACTAAAAGGTTGCATTCAAACTGAATAAGAATTAGTAACATGGGATTAAATAAATTGAGGAAGATAATTACACTTTTGTGACTCTTGCCTAAGACATTGCTGGCTCTTTCAGACTAAGAAAACTTTCTCTTAAGATAGCTATGACTTACAGAAATGCAATAAAGTATTCATTTGTGAACGAGTTGAAGTGTTTGACTTTTCTCTTTACCTGAACCTTCTGAAATTCAAAAGGTCTCAGTGAGTGTTCTTTCATAGTTGTTTGCATAAGTTCAATAAGAATCTGTTCTCCTGGGGATGCCTGGGTGGCTCAGTTGGTTACGCGTCTGCCAGGACCCTGGGATCGAGTCCCATAAATAAAATCTTTTTTAAAAAAATCTGTTCTCCTTGTAACAGGACATTGGAAACATTGGTTATTTTACCAAGGCTTTGACTGGAATGTCATATTTGAGAGAGGCATGCATAGACTCAGATATGACCCAACAGCTTTAAGGAACTAAGGTTGACTTTATGAAACTTGGAGCCATAAAACCCCTTGGGAATGTTGGCCTCATACCTTGCTTACAGAGTTCCCAGAAGCTTCACCAGGTGAGTCAAGAATGTCACTTCCTGACAGGTGCAGGAACCTCGGGATATTTGGGGGACCTCATAAAGAGGAATTCGCCCAAGTCTACAGGTATGGCAAGTACTTGGCTTGGCTTTTGGCCTAGAGAGGCTACTAAAAGTTCCATCAAGATTTAAAAAAAAAAAAGATTTTATTTATTTGACAGAGAGAGACACAGTGAGAGAGGGAACACAAGCAGGGGGAGTGGGAGAGGGAGAAGCAGGCCTCCTGTGGAGCAGGGAGCCCAATGCGGGGCTCGATCCCAGGACCCTGGGACCACGACCTGAGCCAAAGACAGATGCTTAATGACTGAGCCACTCAGGCGCCCCTCAATCAAGATTCTTTATGAAAAGTTCCAGCAAAGCAAATTTTAGAAGATCTATATGGCCAATCACTGTTCTTGCTGAGCTTATGTAAATAATTAGGCCAAGTTTGTTAAAATTGGACCTGTTTTTTGAACAGATTAGTTTTGATTTAGCTATCTCTGAAAATAATGGTGATTTTAGAGAGAAAAATTGTGTTTCAATAACACATTTGCAGGTGTTAAATTCTAGTTCCGATTGTCTTGGAATGTTTGTTGTTTGCTGAAGCTAGGCACCTTGAGGTAAACTTCAGAGAAATTGCCACAGGAGCTCATGTATAGGCCGTCTTCATGCTTGTTATTCTGTGGGGATAACAGGACCCCATGGGCATAGGGTTACGTGAACAGCTGAAGAATGGGATGGTTCTACAAAAATTGTATAACTCAGGTAGCACCTTGACCAGTTCTCTGTGGCCGGGATGAGAAAGTTGTTCCTTACCAGCCAGAGCACACCCCACTTTATGGAGTTAACTATGGATTTGTGGAAATAAGGGATGACCCTGCTGTCTTCGTGGTTGGATTGGCTGATGCACCTGGCGATGCCCGTATCTCTCCAGAAAAGTCTTCTCCCACTTGCCAGTGATTCCTTGTAATTAGGATATTAAGGCTAAACATCAAACAAAAAGGGCTTCTCGATGGCTTTATCCCTTTGCTATATTTGTCCTAGGAGCCACCTTTATTGATGTGAAATTGCAAATAGAGGTTCTAGCCAAGCATACAACAGCCACCTTTAACAAAGCCCATCTCGGGCGCCTGGGTGGCTCAGATGGTTAAGCGTCTGCCTTCGGCTCAGGTCATGATCCCAGAGTCCTGGGATCGAGTCCCACATCAGGCTCCCTGCTCTGCAGGGAACCTGCTTCTCCCTCTCCCTCTGCCTCTGCCTCTCTCTCTCTCTCTCTCTGACTCTCATGAATAAATAAATAAAACATTTTAAAAAATTAAAAAAACCCCAGCCCATCTCAAAGTCCCCCACACATTCAAAAGCTGGCCCTCCAAAACCGAATGGCCCATGATATCCTGACCTCAGCTCAAGGAGGAACCTATACTTTATAAAAACAGAGGGTTATGTATATACTCCAGATTACCACAGAAATGTGACAGGATTTCTAACTAACATGAATATTCACCTTGGCACTTTAAACCCATCCCTCTCTTCCCTGTAATGATTGGTTAAACTCCTGGAGTAGAAGATTTTGTCAACTATCAAAGGATTCTTAGTTGGGCTTCTTTTTCTTTTCTTCGAATTCTACAGTATGTCATATCCCTTGGGCAAACTGTCTCCACCATTACTGACCACCAAAACCAGTACAGTCCAAAACCTGACCCCTTGTTCTCAGGTAACATACATCCAAAATGGTGGGTATTGGGTATACCTCAAGAGTCTTTGCAGGACCGAAAGCCACTTGAACCTGTCTGGACCGGGCCCTATTAAGTTCTCTGGGCCACTCCAACGGCGGTAAAGTGGGCCTATCCCCGTGAATCCATCTTTCCAGAATCAAGACCTCTCTGGCCCCAGATGAGGAGCCCTCCATCAAGTACAGCTGCAAGCCGGTTGGAGATCTACACCTGTTACTCAAATGAGACTCGGGTGATGCAGACCCAGGGGCCTAGAGGACCATGAATCTGGCCCATTGCCAGTCCCTGTCCTCTCACATTTGAGCATTCTCTGTCAGAAAAACTGCCTGATTATTTTCTTCCCCAAACTCTCATGACTTCTCCTTCCCAATTCCAAGACTGCAGTCTTGACCTTTTCCTTCAGGGTGACCTCTCTAAATTTATTTGGTCAGAAATCATAATTTACCAGGAGCTGTTCCCTCCCCCTTAATGTCCTGCCGTCACAATACAATCATCACCCCTTTCGGGGCCAAGCTCTGTCTTTCTCATTGTCCCCTTTTGGCTTCCTCCTTCCAGACCATGCAACACAAGGATGGTTTTCCTGGAAAGAAATCCGTTCATGGCTCTCCTGGCTTCTTCCCTTTAGGACCCCTGGCCTCAATAGTTCTACTCTTAATTATTGGTCCCCCTCTCTCCAATCTCTTTGTTAAACTCGTCTCTGCTAGAATCCAACAATTCTGTGTACGAATGGTGGTTCAACAGCGATTGCAGCCCATACCATGGGAGGGTCTCCTCCCCAGACCCATGGACCTGACCACCAAGGAATTTCACCCAAATGGCCTATCAGCACATTAATATAATACCATGTTCTGGTCTATGACTGCATAGGACCCCAGATGGACTGAAGTTCAGTAGGGACATCTCTACACCCCTCATTTAGCAGGAAGAAGCTACTGAAGATGAGACCTCTGCCCAAATGCCAAAGATTTGTCCTTGTCAGTCTGTCAGGGGGGAATGTAGAGGCCACCTTCAGGCCAACAGCCTTGAGCAATGGAACGCAGAAAGGCCCACAGTGACCCCTGGCTGAACACAGGCCCATCAGGCGACCCACTCGAAATATCCATAGGCCGTAACTGACCGATGGGCTACTTACAACCAGGCACGGTTACCAAAAAAGGGAGAATTCCATACATCCCCGTACCTGCTCACCTTCCCCCTTTAAAAACAGCCCCCACCCAGCCTCCTCGCAGACCGTCTCTCTTCTGCTGCCCTGCCCGCGCTCCCTTGCGGTGTGGTCAATGAACTTGGATCGCCTTTGTTCTGCCTCAGGTGGATTCCTGACTCCACCTGCAGCACTGTCTCCATGGGGGGGTCGCCCCACATTTGGGGGCCCCAATCTGGTCAGGACAGACACCCCAGAAAGTCCAATTACAGGAAAAGGACTCTGATTGGCTCTGCGTGGGTCCCCTGTCCAACCCCGGGCAATCCCTGTATCCCGCGGATGGGGTACTCTGATTGGCCTGCTTGGATTCCCGCGGGGATGCGGAAGGGAGCCGCGTTGCTAGGAGACCTCTCAGGTGATGGCAAGAGAAGACAGGTGTTGGGTTCGCAAAAAGGAGACAGCTCTTGGGATAGGGAAAGTCGCGATGTCCACCTTGGGCCAGTGTGGGTGGGCGGCGGGCCAGGAACGTGTGCGGGCTGCCAGGCCTCGCAGGCTCTTTGGCTTTATCCTAAGGGCATCTGACACCTGTCGGGGGTTCATCTGGGTGGGGACCTGGGCGTGAGGAGAGGGGGCCCCCATCCCACTGCGACCACCGCCTGAGACCGAGCCCGCACTGCCCTGCCCAGCCCAGCCCCCTGCGAATTCCTGATTGCAGAAGCTGGGGGACAGCAAAATGATTGCTGTTTTCAGCCGGTAAATTTGGGGGTGACGCGTCATGCAGTAATAGATAAGCAGAACAGGAAGCATCATTTGCTCCATCATATTCTCATCTGTCCATCAACAGTTTTGCTTTGTGATTCAAGCAATTTCCCCCATCACGTTTATGGACTTAGTGATTGATTTCTTTTGTTGGAAGAGATGGCCCTTTACTTTGTGATAAATTGTCGTTGACAGTATTTTCACTTGATCATACGATGTTTCCATTACCTGGGAGACAAGCTGCTAATGTGACAGGTGGAGGTAGAGGTGGATGATTATTAAGTGGGGAGGGATTTTTGCAAGGGGACTAACGGAAGTTAGCTGATGGGTAAACATTTTCACATTTTGATGATTTTTTTTCTACCCAAACTCATAACTGTGGAGACTCAGATAATGAATATTAAAACAAAAAACAAAAAACAAGGACCCCCCCCCCAGCAATCATCTTTAGGGCAGGAATGTCTCCTTGCTAATGAAGGCTAAGAACACTCAAATCCTTTCATTTTGGTGCAGTGATTTTAGGTTGCCTTTGAAATCTTCACGATTCACTGTGGCTTCTAATGTTCTAGGATCATAGAGATGGAAGGCACCCATCTTCTCTCCTTCCCTCCCACCTTCCTTCCACAATACTTTCTGGGCCCCTGGATGCGTATCAGCTGCAAGCATTTTTGAGCAGTTCCTAGGCATTGCTCTGTTTTCTGCATGCAGTTTTAAAAATCTCTCACTGTGTAAATCAGAGATCAGGCAAAATCAGGAAAAAGATCTTTAAATGAAGAAAATAATCATTCACTTGTTTTAATCATGGGTTTTGCCATTTGGTCTGAGAAATGCTAACAAATTTACCTAAACTATCTTCAGAAAATCCTCCAACAGTCCACAATAGCCAAACTGTGGAAAGAGCCTAGATGTCCATCAACAGATGAATGGATAAAGAAGATGTGGTATAGATACACAATGGAATATTATGCAGCCATCAAAAAATGAAATCTTGCCATTTGCAATGATGTGGGTGGAACTAGAGGGTATTATGCTGGGCAAAATAAGTCAATCAAAGAAAGATAATTATCATATGATCTCACTGATATGTGGAATTTGAAGAAACAAGGCAGAGGATCATAGGGGAAGGGAGGAAAAAATGAAACAAGATGAAACCAGAGAGGGAGACAAACCATAAGAGACTCTTAGCCACAAGAAACAAACTGAGGGTTGCTGGAGGGGAGGGGGTTTGGGGGATGGGGTGGCTGGGTGATGGACATTGGGGAGGGTATGTGTTGTAATGAGCTCTGGGTATTGTGTAAGACTGATGAATCACAGACCTGTACCCCGGAAACAAGTAATACATTATGTTAATTAAAAAAAATCCTCCAACGTACACCAGATTACAAGGGTAACAATGGTTATGTTGTTTCTAGAAAAGACTTTAAGTAAATGGCTCAGTTTTCTGTCTGAATTACAGAATAACCCCCACATCAAATAGGGGCAAAATATTCAGATATTTTTTAACAGCAGTGCCCATTTTGCCCGGAATGTCTGGACCACTAGGTGGCAGTGGTTTGCTGCAGGGGGTGATTTCACAGATCGAAACATCTTAATTATACCTTTATTTTTAGACAATAGAAAATAAGCTTGCCAGTTATAGAAGAATCATATGACTTTTGGCCCTTCGTACCCTGTGGCCTAAAAGTCTACCTTGTGGGAAAAAAATGTCCACAAAATCAAGTTAAACTTTAAAGCGAGTTGCAGAACAGTATCATACTTCCTCCCTTTCTTTCTCCCTCGCTGTCCCTCTCACTTCCTTCCTCACTTCCACAAATATTTATTGAATGCCCAACACATGCCCACACTTTCTAAGTCACTGGAAATACAGTGGTGAGTAAAGCCTCAGGACTGCAGCCCCCATGGATCTTGTGTTCCCCTGCAGATGGACAGACAGAGAGATTCCACTATTTTTTTTTAAGATTTTATTTATTTATTTGAAAGAGAGTGACATGAGCAGAGGTGAGAGGGAGCAGCAGACTCCCTGCTGAGCAGGGAGCCCGATGCGGGGCTCGATCCCAGGACCCTGGGATCACGACCTGAGCCGAAGGCAGACGCTTAACGACTGAGCCACCCAGGCGCCCCCAAAGAACATCTTTAGATATGTGCTTGAGTTTCTTTAGGGCAGTGGTTCTCAAAGTGTGGTCTGGACCATGAAATCAAAACTAGTTTCATAATAATACTAAGATGTTTGCCCTTACTCATGCTTACTCTCTCATGAATGTACAGTGGAGCCTTCCCAAGGTGACGAGACATTGGTGTTGCAATAGATTGACTGCAGAAGCAGATATGAGAATGTTTTCTATTAAGCCAGACATCAAAGAGATTCACAAAAATGTAACACCATGAGACTCTTCTCGCTAATTGTTTTTGTTTGAAAAAAATAGCTGTTTTCATAAAAATGTTATTTATATCAACATGACTGGATTTACTGTTATTCTAAGTGAATTAATAAATATTTTGACTCTTTCTCGGTTTTAATTTCCAATAAGGTAAATAGCAGTAGTTTCTGCATAAAAAAAAAAATCTCTTTGGTGGCTTCATTTCTAAGAGTGTGATAGAGAACTGGGACCAAACAGTTCAAAAGGCACTGTTCCTAGGTCTGTATGCGGAGGTGGGGTTGTCAGGTCATGTATGGTGTTTGCATTTTCAATTTTACTAGTTGCTGCCCAATTGTTCTCCAAAGAGGCTAAACCTGACCTTTAAAAAAAAATATGTGTATAGTTAAGGTTTTGGTTTGTTCGCTTGTTTGTTTTTTCCAGGCAAATCTCAAATTGTGAAGAATTGTGGAATTATTTTAAACTAGGTTAGTGAGACAAAAGAGATTTGATCTATGAGATCATGATTGAGTATCTTTTCTGAGCAATAGTGGGAAAGGCAAGGGTAGTATTTATTTTTAATGTCCTCAGAGGAAGTTTGTCTTGGGTCATGAGAACGGCATTGTAGAGAGTTGACATTAAATGTATTGGAAAATTTATTTTTGTTTGGTGCCTCATGGGAGGTAAACGTGTACAAGTTATGCAAATAAGCTTTTTTTTTTTACCATCAGGGAAATTTCATTTCTCGTAAATAACACCTTCTGCAATTTTTTAAAAGATTTTTATTTGAGAGAGAGAACGAGCAGTGTGGAGGGGCAGAGGGAGAGAGAGAGAATGAGAGAGAAGCAGACTCCCTGTAAGCAGGAAGCCCAACTCTGGGCTCAATCCCACGACCCTGGGATCATGACGTGAGCTGAAGGCAGACGCTTAACCGACTGAGCCACCCAGGCGCCCTGCAATTTTATTAAAACCAAATATGTTTTATTAAAACCAATCCTGTTCCACTGATACCCAATTGTAAAAAAAAAAAATGCCGAGGCATCTAATGTTTAAAAAAAATTCACAGGCTGTTAGTTTAGGGATCACTTCATAAGTGACCAAGGTTATTTTAAGCCATTTAGTGTTGTTTCCTCATGGTGGAATATTGAAATTGTTCAACTGTGGCTGATCTAAAACTTTAACTGAACTAAATTTGGGCAGTCAGATCTGGGTAAATATAAAAAACTGAGTTTTACAGTTGAAGGATCAAGATGCAACAGTATTGGGGCGCCTGGGTGGCTCAGTCGGTTAAGCGACTGCCTTCGGCTCAGGTCATGATCCTGGAGTCCCGGGATCGAGTCCCACATCGGGCTCCCTGCTCTGCGGGGAGTCTGCTTCTCCCTCTGACCCTCCTCCCTCTCGTGCTCTCTATCTCTCATTCTCTCTCTCTCAAATAAATAAATAAAATCTTTAAAAAAAAAGATGCAACGGTATTCATTGTCCATCTCTTACAATGGTTTTGCACGTACCGATGGATACATTCTGCTCTACCAACATGAAATGTGGCCGCGGTCATTTGTTACCCGTGTATTAATGGTGGAAGGCTTCAGGCAGCCCAGGGTTAATCTAGGTGCCGTGTTATTTTGCAGAGGCGCACCTGCCCTCAGGGAGGGCGGGAGGAACAGGTGAGGAGTGGGAGCTCACTACAACTCAGGACACACCTCTGAGCCGTAAGGATGCTACTGGTGTGATCCGCCTCGACAGAACATATGAAAATTGGTTTTCCTCTGCTAGGAGATTCTGCAGCCCCCAGCCGGGCTGACTAAGGGAACTGTCTTCAGTGAGATCTGCTGTGTTTATGGCGCCAGTAGCCAGAGTCCCAGCAAGTGATGGTTGCTAAGGAGGTTGATCCAGGCGTGAGCAGGTTGCAATGTGGAATTCTGCGTGGAGGGTCCTTTTCAAGGGGTGGCTAACTCAGACCTGCTGGTTTTAGCCTTTTGGATTATCGACTTTATTTGACTCACTGTAAGTGGTAGAGGACTTTGAAGTCGTCCGCCTCAGCTGTTTATTTGGTAGAAGAAAATGAGCCCGAGGAAGGATGGCTTATTGGCGCTTTCACGTGAAAACTACCCTCCTAGCGCTCACTCTGTGCAGACACTGAATGAGTGGGGTGAACAGATAATTCATCATCCAAACCGGGACATTTTTGAGAGTGGAAGGGTTGCCATTCATCCCAAGGAGACCTCACACCAAAGCCAAAACCGTCTTGGGCAAACCTGAATCTAGACTCGCCCTAAGACATAACCCTCACCCTGGAGGGGCCAGCATCTCATGGGAAGGAGAGCTGCGTTGCCACGGCGGGGGGTGGGGGCTATACCCCGTGAGAAGTGCGAGACAGATGCTGAGGAAGGGTGCACCTGCCCCGTGGGGAGAGACCACGCAGAGAAAACACCGCTCCCGCTGGGTGCTAAGGGGCGAGTCCCAGCGAGTCAGGTGAGGAAGCAGAAGGATGGTCCCAGGAGAAGGAAGATACAAAGCCTTGGCTCCATCTGGGTGCTGGGGAAGGGGCGCGCGGCGGGGGCGGAGCTGCGAGTGGTTTCCCAGGGTCAGACTGTGTGGTGGGAGGCCAGGAGGCCGTGAAATGGGGCCAGCGGGGAGCAGGTTATCAGGGCCTGGCATGGGGCGCTAAGGAGTGTGGGGGTATCTTGCTGGGCACAAGGGCGCCACTGAAGGATCGTAAGCGGGGCCTTGACCGAATCAAATTGTGTTTTGGAACGTTCATTCTGACAAGTGGGAGATGGATGGGGGGAGGAGAGGCTTTTGCATTAAGCCAGGTGAACGTAAGGCCACGCTGAGGCAGCGATGGTGGGCACGGGCCTTACGCGGCAGAATTGACAGCGTGTGGAGAATATGGAGTCCTGTTACTAAAAAGTCCAGGGGTCATGCCTACGTCAAAGCGTGGCTGCCTCCCGGAGCTGGAACAGAGCCCTTCGGGGTCTGGACTGTCTCTTCTCTCGGCTGGGAGACCTCTGTGACAGGTTCTGCCTTGCGCACTGGACCGCCCTCTGCGGCCCAGAGCACCTGTTCTGGTCCTCCCGGCATCCGCCAACCGGTCCCGGGGCTGAGGGAGTGAGAACCTCTGATTGGCCAGGCTGCCTCACGTGCCCGAGCCCCGGAGCAGGGGTGGGGGGTGAGGCCCCACACACGCGGGGCCAACTGAGAGAACCGGAGCCCACGGGAGAATCCCGGGCTTCTGCTGCAAAGAGCAGACCACATTTGGGGGAGGCGAACAAGAGGCCTCCAGCCTGGCGCCGTGGCTGGGCCACCCCCCAGGGCAGTGCCCCGACCCTGGTCCACGCAGCTCCGGAGAGGGCCACAGGCCAGGTCAGGAAAGGCCATCCTTGGTCGGGAGGGAGTCTTGGACTGTGGCGAGCCTGAGACATTTGCTGAGAATATAGACGGAGTTATTTTTGCCTGGAAAGGGAGACCGGCTCCAGCCCCCCTCTCTGACCCACGTGCACCTACTCCCCCATTTCCTCTTCCAGGAAGTAGGTGAGCAGGTTGGGATGCAGGTGGGATGAAGCCCGCGCTGCAGACCCAGATCCGCCTGCACTTGGGGTGACGGCAAGGGGGTCCATTTTAACTTCAGGCCGAAAGCGCCGGCTCTCCAGCTGCCTTGCCTTGCGGTGCATTTCCAGGTGAACTGCAAATGTCAGTACACCTTCCCCTAAACACTGTGCTGTGCATATCATGAAGCATGGCTCAGTATTTGTTGGCAGTTTTCCTTTTGAGGTAAAATGTACTTAGGTTGAGGGGCACCTGGGTGGCTTAGTCGGTTAAGTGTCCGATCTTGATTTCGGCTCAGGTTGCCATCTCAGGGTCGTGGGATCGAGCCCCGAGGTGGGCTCTGCGCTCAGCGGGGAGTGTGCTTGGCAGTCTCTCTCTTCCTCTGCCCCCCCTCACTCTAAATAAATAAAATCTTTTAAAAAATCGACTTAGGCTGAAATGCAGAAATCTTAAGTGTGCCTTCCCAGAGTTTTGACAAATGCGTACACTTGTGTAATCCACGCCTGGAGGACTTCTTACTACCTGAGCGTGGCTGGAGCAGGCCATGCCTGGGGTTTCACCCAAGAGGGCAGGGGAGAACTAGCCCATGAGAGTGGGTTTGGAGGAGCAGTGAAGGTGAAGAGGGTGAGGAGGCAGAAGGAGGCTCAAGCTCTTCTCAGACCATATCCCACCAGCTCCGACAGCTCCTGGACATGGTTACATTGTTCGGTGAAAACCTCGGAGCTCCGACACAGAGTAGCACTCCTGCTCTGCTAGGGATCTGACTGTTACTACTCCCATCTGACCCACAGCCCTCTGTCTTTTTTGATGTGTGGAAACCCTGTGAGAGAAGAAAGGTGAACAGTGGCATCTGGACCCCGGACTTTGGCCTGAACCCCGAAGGCCCCTGGCAGGGTCACGGAAACAAGCGCAAATAATGAGTAGTGGCATTTGTGAAAGTGAACTGACCCAGGGAGATTGTCTATCCAGCAGCTCTTGCCTCCTTTTTCCTTGATGGCAAAGCCCACCTCCAGTGACAAAGGCTGAAAATGCCCCATGTTCACTCCCCAGCCTTTCCCACAGCCAGGCGTGTGCGCTAATCCAGGCCAATGACACATCAGGGAAAGTCGCTGGCACTTCCAGGAAAGATGTCCTCTGTACTAAAAAGAGCTACGTGGGAGGAAATGCCCCATTCTTTCCTAACTTGAAATGTTATCATGTGGGGATGTGATGCTTGGAGCTGTGGCAGCTATCTTTGTAAAACTAAGAGAATCAAAGAAAAGTCAGCTCCTGCCCCTGAGTGTTAGAACTGCTGAATCCTGCAATGTTTACCTGCAGACTTGTTGTGTGAGGCTGTACATTCCCCATCGTTGGGCAGTCTGTTCCTTGCAGTCTGAAGCATACTAACTGATACACGTGATTTGTAAAAATTTGTTACTGGTAATACCAGAGCATTTCCTGAAAGCAATTGTATTCGTATCATAAAGGTCAGACTTAACTGTTTTAAAGAAAACTACAATCCACTGACTATGAGTAAATCACCAGTTCTCCAAAGAGTTCAGATGACAGAACAGGACTTGTTTCAAAATGATGGTCTTTGATATTTGTAGGGGTTTCAACATCATCATGGTCACCTTCAGACGCCATATGCTCGGGATGGAAACTGTCTTCTTATTTTTACCTTTATATATCTGTGAGTATGTAGCTGGTGGCTGACTTGGGGGGCTCCTAGGGGGCTAGAATAGACAAAAGGCCCTGTCAAATCTTGATATATTTAATGCTATATCGTCCAAATCGGTAACAACTTTTCTTTTCTTTTTTTACCAAACCGGTAAAAACCCAGTATAAAATCTCAACCAAATCATACGTGCTCAGGGAAAAACTGCTTGTTTACTTTTGTCGAACTGGTTGGTAGGTTTTCTAGTAATGCGCAACATCCGATAAATGTTTATTAAGGGCCTACTGTGTGCCAGAGTTTGTGTTAGATACTGGGACTATAGCAGTGAGCCAGGCAGGTTCCACCCCAGAGGAGCCCCCGGATTAGAAAGAGGATGGAGAAGTAACCAGGCAATTATAAGGCAGAGAGAGAGAGAGAGAGAGAGAGATGTATTTCTACAAGGCCAAATTCATTCATTCATTCATTCAACTGATCATTCATTTGCATGTTTATTGAGTATCTACAAAGTTCCTGGGCACTGTGCTAGGAACACAAAACACTGGGGGAAAGACACCGTCCCTGTCCCCATGTTGCTGTCAGTCTAGTGGGGGAGAAAGACAGATAAACAGGTCATCCCAGGGTGCTAATGCTATGGGAGGAGAGCATCTAATAGGGCACCAGATTCAAGTGTGGGGTGGTGAGGAAAGGCCCTAAGCAGAGATGGAAAAGATGAGAAGGTGGGGAAGAATGTTCTAGACAGATGGGAGGCTACTGTGCAGATAGCCATAGGACAAGAGAGACCCCAGACCAGGTCATTTCAAATGACTGAAGCAAAAATTTGGTTGGAGTGGAAGTTGCAAAGGGGTGGGGAGGAGAAGGTGGCAGGAGAGACCTGGGGACCGGATCCTGACAAATCTCGTAACCCACGTTAAGGACTTTGGGGTTTTTCTGAGGCTAATGGGTGAAGAAGAGGTTTAAGCAAGAGGCTGGAGCAGTCAGATGTCCCCTTGAGAAAAGCGCTGGCTGCCGCATAGAAAGGGGAGCGGAGGGTGAGACATTAGTGGTAGGAGACTGGCCGGGAGGCTGCCTGACCTGCTGGGGCTGCTGGAGAGGCGCGGTCACAGAGCGGGGCCGCCGGGAAGGAAGAAGACTGCGCACACTGTGCCAGTTTCTGACTCCAGGGACGGAGAAGGTAGCAGAGCACAGGGAGTCTGGGATCGGGGGCGGGCCGTCATTCCTTTTGGGGTACGTGGAGCTTGAGAGGCCTGTTGGGGGGTGCTGGGGGCATGTCCTGGGGGCAGTCCGTCTGGGACTGAGGATTGGGCTCAGCTGGAGCCATGAGAATAGAGGGGCACGGAGCCCACGGATCCCTCACTGGTGTTTCGAGCGGGATGAGGGCAGGTACCAGGAAGAGCCTGAGGAAGACCTGTGATGAAGAGTTGTCTTGGGGTGGGGGCGGGGGGCAGGGCGGCAGGAGATGGTGCCATCCTTGAAACCAAGGAGGAGGTAACACCTCTCTGGTATTTGCTTCTAACTTTTGTCATAGATGGGGAGGGTTTACAGACAATTTGTAAGAGGGAAGCATACTTGCGAAACACTTGTGTCCTTTGGCTTACTAACTTTTTTTCCCCTCTAACTTGGGGAGCGAGTTCCTCTCTGGCTCCCGGGGTTCTGGAGCTCCGTCAGGCCACAGTTAGAGGACCGTCTGGCCTACCATAAGGCAGTGGTAGCACAGGAAGCTGGGGGTCTGCCGGGAATCTAGAAAGAAGCTGGAGGAAGCACCTGTCCCCACTGGTCCAGCAGTGGTGGAGGGAGGAAGCTTGAACAGAGCAGACACACTCTGTCCACCTCTTGAGGAGGAGCTCAGTCCAAGGGTCACTCCTGGCCTTTCTGACGTTCATGTCACTCTCCCTGAGAGCCTGCTCTTGCTGGATTCCCTAGGGATTGCTTAGAAATCCGCATCTCCAGTCTGCTTAGGATGCACCAATCCGAGGGCTCCAGCAGATCAAGGCCAAGGAACAGATGAAGTTCCAGAGCCTCCAAGCTGACTCGGGCCTCGGGGATGAGGTCACTTCTGTAGCAGGACAGCGACCCCCTCCCTGTATCTCACCAGTGACACCTCCACAGTTATGGAGTTCTGCCTCCCAGATGCGCTCGGAGACAGCGATCTCAGTGCCATTTGCACAGAATATGACGCAAGGAACTCTCCTCTTGAATCTGCCACTTAATTGTCCCTTTCTTTCCTCTTGCCCATGATTTTCCCCAGGGAAGCCTACCTTTCCTACGGCTCCCCCAGGACACATACCGCAATGTGACCCTGCTACGTGGAACGTGTGTGCTTTGGTCCAGATGGTGATTAACCTCGGTCCTTGTTGATTATCACAATGCCACCGAGAAGCACAAGAAAAAGTCAGTGAGAACTCGAATCTCTGTGGTCCATCCAGCCAACGTCATGGAGAGGCTCTGGGGTTTGGGGTGTGTGTAGGCGGGGACAGTTCACAAGGACAAAAAGCACTACTCACTCTTGAAGAACCTGCAAGGTGTGGTGCGGTGACTTGCACACACCGAGCGCTCAGCCGGAACGGCCGCCCACAGCCCTGGGGCGAGGAGAGGTGGGGGAAGACCCCTGGGACCAAGCCAAACACCAAGATTTAGCATCACTTAGAGCAAACAAGAGAAGAGAAGGGGGGAGGAGTGTTTCTCACGGGTGGGGGCGGGGAGCCACGGGAGCCACGGGAGCCAGAGGTCCTCCCAGGGGCGGGGGGACCCGTGGACAGTAGTTCTAGGCCTGACCCGTCTGGGTCTCCAGGGTGGAGCCTTGGCCCCTGTTCCTCTGGATGCTGATGCTTCTGGCTCTAAGCTTCGGGAGGTGTTTATTTTCTAAAGCTCTGCCACATTACCGCTGGCTTGCGGGATCCCACTATCTATTGCAATTCATTCCCGGTTGGTTTGAACAGCTGTGCAAACCCTCTTCAGCTTGCCGGGAAAGAAGGGACGGTTGTCTCAGAAACGCTGCTTCTCCGTATTTGCGGGGATTTCCACATCGTCATAATCGTCCAGGGGCTCGATGTAGCTGGGGATGGACGCTGTCTTCTTGTTTCTAACTTTGTTGACCAGTGAGTATGTAGCCGGCGGCTGACTTGGGCTTTCCTGTGGGACTAGAACACACAAAAAGGCCCTTAGAGGTGAAGCTATCGTGTGTTTGTATATTTTTTGACGAGGTGACTCAGCATGATTTTCATGGGTTTCGGTGATCTTCCCACTCCCTGGTGGACCAGACCCCCATCTGACGGGGGAAACCGACGCACGGACGTGATACAGCCTCGGGATCCCCCAGGCGGGTTGAGGGCAGATGTTGGTCCAACACCGTGGCTCGCGTGTCCCTCTGTCTGCCCCCCATGGCCCGGGAACCATGAAACAGAAGTGTAGACAACAAGCTGAACTGAGCCGGTACCCAAATGAGTAGAGTCATGTGAGACCTTCATTTTCGTGGGGGAAGTGGTACAAACCACATTTCCTTTTTGGGCACATCCCTCCCGGTGACTTACAGTGTTTTCCAGAACTTCCCATAATCACTGAGGTACGAATCTCTGTTCAGAAGGAAGGGGACAGTGACGTTTGCAGAACGGGGAATTAGGGAACCAGCATGTAGCAAAAACACCAAGGCGGCCAGGGGAAGGAATATGAAACAGCGAGCGGGACCGCAGATGAGACCGGAGCTGCCTCTACCACAATCTCGTCCATCCTACAAGGACCTGAGAGAGGACCACCCCCCCCCTTTCTTGCAGGGCTCTGCGGTCAGATCCCCAGCTCATACCCGGGCTCCAGTGATCACTCGCTGTGCCGCCACGGGTGAGCCCCTGAATGTCTCTGTGCCTTAGTGTCCTTGCCCGTCAAAGGGGAATAATGATGTACCTGCCTCGCAGGGTTGTTGAGGGCACTCCGTGAGATCGTGCCTCGCACGGGGCCTGACCCAGTGGGCTGCTCAGTAAATATGGGCTGATCTTATGATTCATTCACTCAATCAAGACATCCTTATTATATCCGAAGCCGCAGGCACTGCTCTTGGTGGTGGGTACACAGTGGTGAGCAAGACCAGAAACATTCCTGTTTCCTGGACTTCGTATTCTAGTGGAGGAGGGAGGTCAGAAACCAATGAACAGTAATGAAGTAAGACAACTTTGGGTAATTGCCATAAGTTCCATGAAGAGAATTAGTGGGTTCACTGTAGAGAGGGTAGACAGGAGGGGACTCTTTGAGGTGCTGACATTTCTTTTTAAAGGTTTTATTTATTTGACAGAGAGAGAGCACAAGCAGGGGGAGCAGTAGAGGGAGAGGGAGAAGCAGGCTCCGCACTCAGCAGGGAGCCCAACTTGGGGCTCGATCCCAGGACCCCGAGATCATGACCTGAGCTGAAACCAAGAGTCAGATGCCTAGCCGACTGAGCCCCCCAGGTGCCCCGAGGTGCTGACAATTGCGCTGACCATGAAGGATGAAGTAAGAGGCCACTACAGAAGCAGCTTAAGGAAGAACATTCCAGTCAAGAACAAACCAGGCAGAGTGTCTCTGATGGGAAGTGTGGGAGGCCCAGTGACACCCCCAAGTTCCTTTTCACTCATGCTCCAACCTGGGATTTGAATATGAATCGACACACTGAATATCAGGAGCGTTGCTACTTACTCTGCCCCCTTTTTAATTTATTTGTCCCTTTCAAAAGGATGGTCCCATCTGCAGATTCTAGTGTTATATGGACTGAAGTTCTGTGTCCCCACAAAATTCATACGTTGAAGGCCTAACCCCCCAGTGAGGCTGTATTTGGAGATGGGGCCCCTAAGGGGGGTAATTAAGGCTAAATGAGGTCATAAGGGTAGGACCCTGATCACATAGGCTTAGCGTCCTTATAAGAAGAGACACCAGGATGCTCTCTCTCTCTTCCCTACCCCCGTCACCCCTGACCAAACTGGCTGGCACCTTGGTCTTGACCTTCTAGCCTCCAGGACCATGAGAAAATAAATCTCTGTTGTTTAAGCCACCTAGCCTATGGTATTTTGCTGTGGGCAGCCTGAGCTAAGACATGTAGATAAATTTGTTATCCTACCCTGAATGAAACTGTTGCCAGCGACAGATACTTACGAGTATGTTCCGGAAAAAGCAAACCCCTGGGTGGCAGAGGGGGTAACTGAACCGTCGATTCATTAACATTCCTGGACAGAGAGAGAAAAGGAGTCAGGGTGTGCCTTTGACCATCCCGGCTGTCAGCCGCCCGGAAGGAAAACATCAAAGCGAGAAGGACAGGGTTGACCAGAATGTCCATCACGGCGCCCTGCACAACAGCCCCAAACTGGGCACCACCCAAATGCGCATCAGCCCCAGAGTAGATAAATTCATCACGGTCCACTCCCACCGTGGAACACTCTTTCTCTCTGTGAAATAAATAAAATCTTAAAAAAACCCCAAATATATCATAAAATACAAGAGGAAAGCGAGTGGCATATTTTCGTTAAGCACACAGCCTTAAGGGGACTATGCTTGGGATCCATTTAAAGAAAAGGAAGTGGGGCCCCTGGCTGGCTCAGTCGGTGGAGCGAGCCACTCTTGACCTTGGGCTTGTGAGTTCGAGCCCCACGTTGGGGGTAGAGATGACTTAAAAATAAAATCTTAAAAGAAAAGGAGGGTAGACCTAACCCTGAGTGGTGGCCCAGCACACAGAGCCTGACCTGTGATCTCTACCAAAGGACCAGGCTTTCCTTTTACTTACTCATACATCTTCTCTTCATCTCTTTGCTTTTCTACCCAGGGCTTGGCAACTTCCCATTTCTTGCCTAAGGAATCAAATAAGCATATCCATTTAGGAAGCATGAGCAGGAGGTGTGACTTCACAGTTCAGAAGTCCTCAGACACCAGGTGTGTTCAGGGCATTTGGGGAAAGAACCACCAAGAAGAAACAGACCTGGGGACGTGGGGCTGGTGAGCGGTGGACACTGACTTTACCATGGGCCTTCTGCCCACCCAGCCTTTCGCTAATCCCTGAGGGTGGACCCTGCTTCCTTCCTCAGCTCCTGCCGAGTACGGAGCTGGTGCTCAGAAATAGTGGTCAGATGAGGAGCCCAAAGTGTGTTTGGGGGGAAATGAGAGAAAGAATGGGGACAGCAGTTTGTGAACTGTGGTGTGCGAGGCATGCAAGTTATTGTGAACGATAACCTACGTGTTAACAGCCTTGGGTCGAGATAAAAGAGAACAGGTAAGGTTTTTGTTCAGGGCCAAACTTTTGTGCATATCTAAAAAGGAAACAGTTTAAGAAGGCAAATGGACGGGGGAGTCTAGGAGCCAGAATATGATTTGTACTTAAAAAAAACTAATTACAGGCTCCCTGCTCAGCAGGGAGTCTGCTTCTTCCTCTGCGCCCTCCCCGCCCAATTCTCTCTCTCTCTCTTGCTAAAAAAAAAAAAAAAAAAAAAATCTTCAAAAAAAACCCCTAATCACCATCAAGGAGTAGAGGCGAAGGAACACTGGGCAGGAGGCCTGGTGGACGCGAGTTCCGGCCCCAACTCCTATGAGCCGTCAGTCAAGGCTTTGCCTCTCTCTGAACCTTAATTGTCTATCTCCAAAAACAAATTGAGGACAATGAGAAGGTCTCACTCCTTGTGCGGCCCTGACCTTTCAGGTCATCGGAGGGGATACAGTCTCGAGAAAACACACCATTGGATCAAGGATTTCATGTTTTGGGAGATGAACAGCAAAGTGGAAACCCACTTGTAGACAATCTAAAGTTAGCGTGGAGCCTTCAGGAAGCTGCTCTTTTGTATTCGGAGCGTGCCAGGAACCTCTGTCATACCAGAACATTCAGAGGATGACCTCAGAGAAGGCCAGTGTGTCGACCGTGGACTGAGCAGGTGGGGAAGCCGAGGCCCAGAGATGCATGATGCTTAATCCAAAATGCAGCCAGTACAGGCCCGGAACGGATCTTCCTGCCCTGTAGGAGCCCTGGGGCACGGATATGCAGCCCAGCCCTCCCTGCCCTCCACCTGCCCAGGTGAGACGGCCATTACCCTGTCCTAACAGCTGCCTACAGGCACAGTACAGGATGAGGCCCAGGCCCATGGAGACAAGGATGATGGCCACAGCCAGGATGATCCAGAAATTGTCCCTCCACCAATCCATCGCAGTGGGGCCCTGAGGAGAATGGAGACAGAGGAACGAGACATGAGTAGGGGCATCCGGCAGGGAGGGCTGGGGGCCGTTGTCTACCATGTCGCCGGGGGGATACCGCTGCTTAGGGGCTCAGGCAGACGCTGGCTCGGGCAAAGCCTGCCCATCCGCAGCTGGGAGGCCCCTGGCAAGGCTTGTTCTCCTGTGCAACATCGGGGCGTTGGGGGGGGGGGTGTTGCCGGCCTACGCTTCCCAGGGCAGTCATGAGCACTGCAGATAGGGTACGCACCTGGAGGCTTCCTCGCTGTTCTTTCCTGGATTGTCAAACACGCAGGGGAGGGGGGTACGCCGCTGAAAGCAATCACCGACTGCAGGTGCTTTTATATCAAAGGGGCAACATAGACTTAATTCCTATTTACTTATTTATTTTTTGAGGTGGGGGTTAGAAAAATACCTCGATGGGTCTCCTTGAGCGAGGCGCGGTCAGAAGGGGGAAGGTAAAAATGCAAGGCAAATTGAGTTAGTCTGCTGGGGAGGAGGGACAGGAATTTGGGGGCTGAAAGCTGGTCCACTCGGGAAGCAGAGAGTCTGGGAAGGGCAGATCTTATTTTCTTTTAAACATATTTATTTGAAGAGAGAGAGAGAGAGAGAGAGAGAGAGAGTACAAGTGGGGTGAAGGGCAGAGGGAGAAGCAGCTCCCCGCTGAGCAGGGAGCCCGATATGGGACTCAATCCTGGGGCTCCGGGATCACGACCCGAGCCAAAGGCAGACGCTTAACCACCTGAGCCACCCAGGCGCCCAGATCTTAAATGTTCTTATCACAACGTGAGAGAAACCTTGAGCGTTTCCCGATACACAAGTGTATCCAATCAACACACTGTACATTTTAAACTTACACAACGTTATAAGTCAATTATACCTCAGTAAAGCTGGGGGGGTCGAGAGAGGGGGTAAAAAAGAGAACAGTAAGAGAGCAGAAAGTTTGAGGATTGTTAGAAAGTCCCTGTGGTGGAGGATGACCACGCTTTTGTAGGACAGTGATGACTAACATTTAACTTGAAGCAGTTGGCTGTACAATGTTGTGCTACAATCTTCCGTTACCATCCAGTCTGCAGTTCCTAGGAGTAGCCTCCAGGAAGGCAGGAAGCTCCTGGGGGAGGAGCGGGGGCCCCCCTCATCCAGGGCGTGGGCACTCTGCCTGTTCATTTGGATATCCAGATAAAAAAAATGATCCTTGAGCCTGGCATAGTCCAGGTATGTGAGAATCAACGTCCTGTGTCATCATTTGGCTGATGGAAACTCACCCATGCATGCTCACACAGAGCCATTTCCAATTCATGCTTTGGAGTAATACTGGTGATAGAAACAGGGAGCCAGGCAGAGGAACAAGGGCAAAATTAGGCTGCTGCTAAGGCCATAATTCCTGCAAAGACTTCTGATGTGGCTTACTGTTTACACACGTGTTTGTATTACCGGCATAGTGTCTTCATTTATGCCGTCATTCTGTCATAATCTGGGTTTTCAGTTCCAAACTCAGTTTCTTTCGTGAAGGTTTGGCTTGATCAGACAGAATGGCTTTTGGCTATTCATAAAGTTATACATAGTAAAACCAATTGTATGTAACTAGTGGTACTGTATGCACGTCATTCTGCAGCTTTCTTGCTCAACTTTTCGCTCAGCATTATGCTTCTGTCATTTATCCATGGTGGTGGATGTGCTGGGTGTTTACTCTTAAAAGAGTGAAGTGTCAGCTAGCTAGGTAGCCCAGTCCCCAGGCATGTACTCAGCGGAGGTTTGGTTGTAAATCAGCTTTTCATGGTGCACAGAAGAAAGCAATAGAGGAAGATGAACAAAGGGAAAAAGGGAAAGCATGGAGACTAGAAACTTGGCTCTCAGGAGAGCCCTGTGAAATTTGGTTTTGCAGGGCGCAGGGAAGTCATAGGGCACTGGACTTAAGAAAATACCACGTATCAGAGGGTGGACTCTTTGCACAATAAACCTAGTTGGAGCCTAACCTTCTTTAGCTCTGGGGAATGGATGGATGGATGGATGGATGGAAGGAAGGAAGGATGGGTGCATGGGTGGATGGGTAGGTGGATGGAT